>NC_058130.1:739418487-739442672 GCF_016433145.1 Gracilinanus agilis | reverse complement strand
TCACAGGTCTCTCTCTCTCTCTCTCTCTCTCTCTCTCTCTCTCTCTCTCTCTCTCTCTCTCTCTCTCTCTCTCTCTCTCTCTCTCCCCCCCCACCCTCTCTCTCCCCCTCTCTCTCTCCCTCTCTCTCTACCTCTTTCTCTCCCTCCTCTCTCTCCCCCTCCCTCTTCCCCTCTCTCTCTCTCCCTCTCTCTCAAAGGAAAAAATATCCTAAATGCTTAGCATAACACCTGGCACACAATAGGTGCTTAATAAAAGCTAGTTGACTGATTCTGATTGTGTGCCCTCCACATCCCACTCTAACCTCCCTGTTGCACAGCCCCTTGCCCTCCTGGCAGCTAAGTCATGGAGTGGATAAAGTTTTGGATTTAGAATGAGGAATTTGAATCCTGCTTCAGATACTTGCAGACTGTGAGATGCTGAGCAAGTCACTTAATCTCTCTCAACCTCAAGTTTCCTCATCTGTAAAATAGGAAGAGTAATAGTACCTCCTTCTCACTGTTGTTTTGAGGCTGAGATGTTGTGTAAAATAAATTTGCAAATCAAAAAGGCTATATAAAAGCTAGTCATCATCATCACCACCAGGACTGCCACCAAGAGCCCTCCCTGGCTGGCAGCACCATCCGCAGTAGAGCAAAACCTTGATTACCCCATGTGGTCTTATCTAAGTATGACTTTACCACCACCACCACTCTCTCCCCCTCCACATGTTTGCCCTGCACCTGAATCTTGCTGCATGTCTATACTCACATACAAAACATTCTTGACCAGCTCTCCTCAATCAATCCATCATCAAACATTTATTTATTGGGGAGAGCTAGGTGGCATAGCAGATTGAGCTCCAGGGCTGGCGTCTGGAAGACCTGGGTTTGAATTTGTTGTCAGACACTTCCTAGCTGTGTGTCCCTAGGCAAGTCACTTACCTAGGCCCTTGTCCTTTGGTATTAGGGTTGTTACTAAGACAGAAAGTAAGGGTTTAAACAAAGAGAAACATTTATTCATTAAATGCTTACTAAGTTTCAGGCACAAAAGTGATCCGATGAAGAAGGAAACAGCAAACCAATATCTTTGTCAAGAAAACCCAATGGACAGTATTAAGGCTGGGTGTGCTATATATGGTCCATAGGGTCATAAAGAGTCAGACCCAACAGAAGAACAAAAATGTTGAGTGTACACATATACCTGGGTTCCCACACATGATCTGCTCCATCCCAAACACCACCCACACAAAAGAGCTTCCCAGAAGGCTCAGGCTCAAGCTTGGGCCCCTGGGAGCCTCACCTTGTTTGGTTGCTATGCTTCTTAACTTTCTATTCAGTCAGTGTAACCTCAGATAGATTTGTTGGGATGCTCTAGATTTTTAAAATAAAATGCAAAGAACCATCACTTCAAGAAAATCTTCTGTCTTTCAAAACACCCAATAGCCAAACTCTTCCCCACTGTGTCTTGGCTTTTTCTGCAAATGTGAACTCTGGTGTGGGGCCCTTCAGTCAGTGGGAACCAGCAATTTGGCACCTCCTTTTCACCAGGGGGTTCATGTTCTCATTTTTCTGGCATGAGCTGGCAGCACATCTGTTTGGTTTTCCATTTCTGAGCTGGCATCTGCTGATTAATTTAGCATGTGACTTATGATACAGTTCCCGGGAGGAAATCTGGCTTGATCTCTCCTGCTTTCATTGCTCCCCCTGGGACAAAACACTTAAAGCTTCTTCACCCCATCATCTGACCCTTTTACAGACTACCTGGATACCATTTTCTCTTCATTTGAAAGCATTTTATGGATGCTTTACAGAAAAAAAAATTGCTGCTATATCCCCAACACTCTTCCCCCATCTGGAATCCATCCTTATAAGAAAATACAACCAAACAAAGCAAACCTATGTGCTGATCATGTCTAACAGCGTATTTGTCGTCCCACGCTTTTGGTCCACCGCCCAGTCTTTCCAGAAATGGGATACATGCTACTGCATGAATCCTCTAGACTCAAGACCAACCATTGTATCCATCTAAGTTCTACAGTCCTTTATTTTTTTCACTCCTTTTATCCATCATGGTCATTTATGTCGTTCTCCTGAATCTCTACTTAACACTGAATCAGTTCAAATGAATCTTTCCAAGTTTCTCTGAATTCTTCATAGGCTTGCTCCTGGAATAATCATGTTTCATGATGCGCCTAAGCCACAATTATTCAGCCAGTCAATAGCTATCCACTTTGTTTCCAGGTATTTATTTTGCTTTACTGACATAAAAAAGTGCTACTATGAATCTTTTGATATTGGCCTTTTTTAAAGGAGGTCATTGACTTCTTTGAGGTATATGCCCAGTAGTGGGATTGTAGAATGAAAAAGTATTAGCAATTTAAATCACTTTTCTCATATGATTCTAATTTGTTTTCCAGAAGATTCAGACCAATTCATAGTTGCATCAGGATCATAGAGATAGAAGGGACATTAGAGGTCCAAACTCTCATTTCACAGAAGAAGAAATTAAGACAATGTAAATTGCCCATGGTTGCAAACTATTAAATATTTAAAGCATGATTTGAACATCTTTCTTATTCCAAGGCCAGTACTCCTTTGCACCAACTGGTTATCTAGTATAGTTGTGACATACATCTCTTCTGGGTTAGCTTCTGACTATCATATTTCTCCATCTAAACTGTATAAATTGTTCTTCAGATTCTGCTCACTTCACTCTGCATTAGTTCATACAGGTCTATCCAGATTTTCTGAAACTATCTCATTCATTCACTCATTCTTTTTTTTTTTTTTAAACCCTTACCTTCCATCTTAGAATCAATACTGTATATTGGTTCCAAGGCCAAAGAGTAGTAAGGGCTAAGCAAAAGGGATTAAGGGACTTGCCCAGGATCATTTGGCTGGGAAATGTCTGAGATTAGATTTGAACCCAAGACCTCCCATCTCTAGGCCTGGCTCTCAATCACTACCTAGCTGTACCCTCATTCATAATTTCTTAAAGCACAAAAGTATTCCAGACCATTCACATACCATAATTCATTTAATTATTCCCCCAAATGAAGGGTATCTTTTCATAGTTTCCAGTTCTTTGCCCTTACCAAAAGAGCTGCTGTCAGTGTTTTTGTACACTTAGGTCTTTTTTCTCCTTTCTTTGATTTCTTTGGGGTAGAGCCATAGTGGTAGTATTTCTGGGTCAAAGGGTATGAACAATTTGATAGCTTTGGGGGCATAATTCAGAATTGCTCTCTAGAATGGCTGGACCATTTCATACTTGCACCAACAGTGCATTATTGTAGTTTTTCCCACATCCTCTCCAGCATTTGTCATTTTCCTTTTTGGCCATCTTAGCCAATCCGATCATTGTGAAATGGTATACCGGAGTCATTTTTATTTGTATTTCTCTAATTATTAGTGATTTAAAATGGATTTTTCATATAGTTTAGGTTTCTTCCTCTGAAAACTACCTATTAATTCTGTTTGATCATTTATCTATTTACTCCATCTAAACTACCATTTAGCATGTGACTTATAATACAGTACCCAAGAAGAAAACTTCCTTGATCCCTCCAGCTTCTTCTGGGTGGGGACCAGTTGTTATCCTTTGCTTTTCTGGAACCCAGCCCAGTGTGTATCACAGTGCTAATTAGTAAATGCTCATTAAATTGAGCCTGATGTTACCCATTCCATATTTTTTTATAGCATTGTAGTCTGGTGCTTCTACTTGTCTTATCATCTCTGTGGAAATCTTCAGGCTTAGGAGATGATTCATGGAGACAGAACCTGCCAGAAATCATTCTGATGCTTCTGATATGGGAAATTCATTCCCCTTCATCTGCCTTTGCAATGAGCTTCTCTCTCTCTCTCTCCTCCCCCCCTCTGACTTTTTTATGTGACAGATAGAAATTATTCATTAGGACAGAAGGATGATCTCTTTGTGAGAACTTTCTTTTTTTTAAAATTATTCTTGAAAGGGGAGAAGTTGAGCTTCCTCATTAATATAGTTTTACTCTCTATTTCCTCCTGAAGTTAATTTAATTTCTCTAAAAATTTGGAGGCTATAACAGTTGGTGCATACATGTTTAGTATTGATAGCATTGATTCATTGTCTATGGTACCTTTTAGCAAGATGTAATTTCCTTCCTTATCTCTTTTAATCAGATTAATCCTTGCTTTTGTTTTGTCTGAAATCATGATTGCTAATTCTGATTTTTTTTACTTCAGATGATGCACAATAAATTCTGCTCTAGCCCCTTACCTTTACTCCATGTGTGTCTCCCTGCCTCAAATGTGTTTCTTGTAAACAGCATATGGTAGGATTCTGGTTTTTAATATACCCTGCTGTCCACTTCTTTTTTATGGGTGAGTTCATTGCATTCACATTCACAGTTACGATTACCAACTGTGTATTCTTATTTTCCCCATTAGACCCTGCTCTTTCTCTTTTCACTGTGTCCCTTCTCAGAGGTGTTTTGCTTTTAATTACCACCCCCAACTTCCCCTTCCCTTCTTTTACTTCTCTCTATTGTCTTATTACCCTCCTACTTCTCTATAAGGTAAGATAGGATTCTATACCACGGTTATTATTCCCTTTCCAAGCCACTTGCAATGAGAGTAAGATTTAAGCATTGTCCATCACCACCCACATCCTCCCCTCTACCCTAATAGTTTTTCATGCCTCTTTAGGTAAGATAATTTACCTCATTCTTTCACTCTCTCCTTTTTTTCTCCCAGTGGAATCCCCTTTTCCACTCCTTGATTTTTTTTTTTTTTTTTTGCATATCATATCATTCTAATCATCTTCCTCCTGAATGGGATAAAATCTGTGACTTTTCCATAAGAGCCAAGTATGTAGATATATGTTAGTATTTTCCCTTTCTTTTAGAATGCATCCCCCTCCTCTAACCCACCCTACCCCCCAAAAAAACTTGGCCTTTCATTCACAATCCATCAAATCTTATAATCTAGTAGTCTACCACCAGTAATTCACTCATCTTTTAAAGATGTCAGAGATGATAACTTCTTTTTTTTAACATTTAATAATATTTATTTTTTAGAAAGTTAACATGGTTGCATGATTCATGTTCTTACTTTCCCCTTCACACACCTCCCCCCCCCCCCCCCGCCTCCCACCCCCATAGCCGATGTGCATTTCCACTGGTTTTAACATGTGTCATTGATCAAGACCTATTTCCAAATTGTTGATAGTTGCACTGGGGTGGTCCTTCTAATCTACATCCCCAATCATGTCCACCTCAACCCATGTGTTCAAGCAGTTGCTTTTCTTCTGTTTCCACTCCTGCAGTTCTTCCTCTGAATGTGGGTAGTGTTCTTTTCCATAAATCCCTCAGAATTGTCCTGGGTCATTGCATTGCTGCTAGTACAGAAGTCCATTACATTCTATTTTACCACAGTGTATCTGTCTCTGTGTACAATGTTCTTCTGGCTCTGCTCCTTTCACTCTGCATCAATTCCTGGAGGTTGTTCCTGTTCACATGGAATTCCTCCAGTTTATTATTCCTTTGAGTGCAATAGTATTCCATCACCAGCATATACCACAATTTGTTCAGCCATTCCCCAATTGAAGGGCATACCCTCATTTTCCAGTTTTTTGCCACCACAAAAAGTGCAGCTATAAATATTTTTGTACAAGTCTGTTTATCAGAGATGATAACTTCTGACCAGAACAAAAGGTGGGAGGGTTGGGGGTGAGGAGGAATTTCTTTGATTGGAGACCCAATAAATTGAATCTTTTGGACTCAATATTTTGACATTTCTTAGCCATCTAAAGCTGGGGAATGTTCCTTTCTTGAAAGAATAAATGGCTATCTTCTACTTTGGCTTCTGAGCTCCATGTTTGTGAACTTCTTCTACTGTCTGTGACCCCATCTCGTGTACTCCCACACTCTCTGTCTATGCATACTCCTTCTAATTGCTCTAATATTGACCAAAATAAATAAGAATTACAAATATTATCTTGACCCTTATTGAGTCCCTTAAATTTTCCCTTTTTTTATTTCTCTTTTTAGGCTTCTCCTTGTGTTTGGATTTTCAGTTTAGGTTTGTCTTTTCATCAAGAATGCTTGGTGGGGCCACTGGGTAGTTCAGTGGATTGAGAGCCAGGCCTAGAGACAGGAGGTCTTGGGTTCAAATCTGGCCTTAGATAGTTTCTAGCTGGGCAAGTCACTTAATCCCCATTCCCTAGCCCTTACTGCTCTTTTGCCTTGGAACTAATACATACTATTGATTCTAAGATGGAAGGTAAAGGTTTAAAAAAATGCTTGAAAATCTTCTATTTAATTAAATGACCATTTTCCCCCCTGAAAGAACATATTCATTTTTGCTGGAAGGTGATTCTGGGTTGTAAACCTGGATCTTTTGCCTTCCAGAATATTATATTCTATGCCTTCTAATCCTTTAATGTGGAGGCTGCTAAATCTTGTGTAAACCTGACTGTAGCACCATGATATTTGAATTATTTCTTTCTGGCTATTTGCAGTATTTTCTCCTTGGCTGAGGGGTACTTGAATTTAGCTTTGATATTCCTGGGAGTTGTCATTTGGGGACTTATTTCTGGAAGTGATTTATGAATTCTTTCAATTTCTGTTTTACCCTTGTTCAAGAATACAAGAGCAGTTTGATTTCTTGTATTATAATGTCCAGCTTTTAAATTTTTTTTTTTTATTATCATGGCCTTCAGGTAGTCCAATAATTCTTAAATTGTCTCTCTTAGGTCTGTTTTCTAGGTCAATTATTTTTCAGTGAGATATTTCACATTTTCTTCTGGATTTTTTCCCATTCTTTTGATTTTGTTTGTTTCTTGAT
This sequence comes from Gracilinanus agilis, assembly GCF_016433145.1. Lineage (NCBI taxonomy): Eukaryota > Metazoa > Chordata > Mammalia > Didelphimorphia > Didelphidae > Gracilinanus > Gracilinanus agilis. The sequence goes on along the minus strand of NC_058130.1, from coordinate 739,435,874 downwards.
GTCTCATGAAGTCATTAGCTTCTAGTTGCCCATTTCTAATTTTTAAGAAATGATTTTCTTCTGTGAGCTTTTGAACCTCCTTTTTTATTTGGCCAATTATGCTATTATTTCCTTCTTGAATTGCTTTCCTTTCTCTTCCTCATTTTTCCTCTGCCTGTCTTAATTTGTTTTTCAAAATCCTTTTAGAGCTGTGGAATGCCTTGCCCTGGGGCTTATAACTTGGTCTTGAGCATTGTTAGTGGCTGGCTCTGGACCTTAGGCTGGGCTTACACAGACCAGGTGTACCTTGTACTGTTCTCTATGCAATGAGCCACCTAACTGCCACTATTATTACCCCTCTTAAAATATCCCCCAACACTAATGCATTGTTGGTAGAGTTGTGAACTGACCCAACCATTTTAGAGGGCAATTTGGAACAATGCCCCAAGGGCTATAAAACTGTGCATACCTTTTGATCCTGTAACACCATCACTGAGACTGTATCCCAAAGAGAAAATAAAAAATGGAAAATGACTTATATGCACAAAAATGTTTATAGCAGCTCTTTTTGTGGTGACAAAGAATTGGAAATTGAAGGGATGTCCATCAATTGGGGAATGACTGAACAAATTGTGGTGCATGTTGGTGATGGAATACTATTATGCTATAAGAAATAATAAGCAACATGATTTCATAAAAATCTGGAAAAATCTGCAGAACTGATGCAGAGCAAAATAAGCAGAACTGGGAAAACATTGTACACAGTAACAGCAATATTATATGATGATTATATGATGAGAATTTAGCTACTCATGCAATTGTCGACATGGAATCTAGAGTTCCCAAACTTGTAGCTTAGTGAGATATGATGAACCCCAAGTTTAGAAATAGTTTGTAGGTTGGAGACCCCCAAAGCTTGTGCTTGTTCCCTGTTCCCTTGGGAATCCACCCTGAAGGGAATCTCAGGCTAGCAGTTGCAGACTGAATAATGGACCCCAGGGCAAATGCTAAATACCCTTTTGTCCTAGGTAGTCTTGCCCATTGTATCAGAGACCCTGTCCCAGGAAGGCACACCTGGGCAGGAACTATCTTTTAGTATCCATTGTGTAAGTAGCCCCTTCCCCTACACCCTAGCCTCTGGCTATGATCCCTTTCTCTAGCTTGATTGTATCCTGTCAGTATAATGTCAATCATCTCTCCCAGCCCCTGGATCTTCCCAAAAGGTATATAAGTTCCCCAATTTCCTTTGTCCCTAGGAGTGGTCATTTAGCGCGGTGTCACTCCCAGGGGGATCAGGGAGCAGAGCGAAGCAGTGTTCCTTTAGACTCTGCACAAGGCGCAGCTCTGCATAAGAGGCCAAGTAGCCCTCATCTCCCCTTTCCCTTGATTAAAGAGTGGTTTTATGACTATTTAATAGTCCCGCGTTTTTCTAAGTTAACACAATGATCTGTGACAATTCTGAAAGACTTATGATGGAGAATGCTAACCACCTCCAGGGAAAGAACTGTTGGAGTGGGATGTGTCAACTGGGTTTCTGGGAACCTCAAGTTTGCCCCTATCCCTTGGGAACTTACCTTAAGGGGAATCCCAGACTGACCTTGTCACATACTGAACAAGATCCCAGTTTAGGTGGGACTAGTAGATATAATCAAATGTTAAGTACCCTTTTTGTCTTAGAAGTTTCTTCCATTGTGTCAGAGTCCTTTCCCAATAAGTCCTGCCCATGGCTGAACTCTTTCTTTAGTGTCCATTGTAAAGTATCAGCCTCTCCCTTATAATTCTGTCTTGAACTTCTCATTTCCTTGTAGCCATTGTAAAGCCAATCAATCACACTTCCCTGTCTTTAGTTCCCCCAAAGGTATATAACTCCCCAAGTTCTATTGTTCTTTGGAGAACCATCTAGCATGGCGATTCTCTCAGAGACACTGTCCCCAGATCTGCCAGAGTTTTAATTCTGTGTGGTATTTAGTGCTGGCTCTGTGTGGCAGCCAATTATTAAGGACCTATCTCTTTCCTGATTAAAGATTTGGTTTTTCTGACTATTTTAGTAGTTCTGTGTTTTTCCAAGTCTACAGATGTATGCAGATCAAAGCATACTGATCTTTCACATCAGTGTAATTACTTGGGGGTTTTGGTTTTGTATGAGCACACTCTTAAAATAATGACTAACACAGAAGTGTGTTTCCTGATAATACATGTATAACTCAGATAAAATTGCTTGCCATCTCCACAGGGGGAGAGAAGGAGATGGTTTGGATCTTATAATTTTGGAAAATGTGTGTTGAAAATTATTATTACATATAATTGCTTCAATGACCTGTTTTTTGTTTTTTGGGAGGCAATTCCATCTTTTTTTTTTAAACCCTTAGCTTCTATCTTAATATCAGTTCTAAGATAGAAGAGGGGCAAGGGCTAGAGAATCAGGATTAAATGATTTGCCCAGGGTCACACAGCTAGGAAGTAGCTAAAGTTGGATTATAACCCAGGATCTCTTGTCTCCAGGACTGGCACACCTCTATCCACTGTGCTACCTACCTGTCCCTTGGCAACTCTGTTAATGGCTCTCTCCTTTTTTCTCTTCTCCCCTTATAGAGGAAAAAAACAACAAAACCTTTATCACAAATATTCATAGTCAAATAAAGCAAATTCCTATATGTCTGAAAATGTATGACTCATTCCATAGCTTTAGTCCATCAGCTTTTTGTTGGTAAATGAGTAGGTAACATGCTTCATTATTAGTTCCTTGCCATTGTGGTTGATAATTGCACTGTTCTTAGGTCTTTTCAAAATTATTTTTCTTTATGATTTTGTGGTTATTGTCTACAATTCAGTGATGGGCAAACTACAGCCCGAGGGCCAGATGTGGCCCCCTGAAATGTTCTATCCAGTCCTGTGACATTATTCCTAATCTGATGAATACAATGAGTAGGATACAATACAATAAAACTTCGAAAGTGTTGCCTTAGAAACAGACTGACAGATGAACATTTCCTTTCCTTTGGCCCCCTCTTTAAAAAGTTTGCCCATCACTGGTCATTCATTTTCCTGGTTCTTTCCATTTCAATTCTGCATCAATTCATAAAAGTCTTCTCTGGAGTAAGATCAGGAAGAGCTCTAGGACAGCAAATAGTTAGTGCTGACTCTCTCCATAAAGATGTGGTTGGTCTATTTTTTCTCCCATGTTATCCTATGTATAATAAACTATTTAATCAAAACATGTTTCTAAATCCATTAGTGCATTGCAAAATAACCTCAGAGAGTGTAGTATTTCAAGACAAAAGGGTTTCTGCCGGATATAGAGGATAGGTTTCATATTTTAATATTCACATCAAAGTTATATTTCGGCCCCTAGATTAAGTTTGGAATCTGGGCAACAAGGATTGAACAAAAGTTGCTTTTTGGATGGAGATGAGAAAAGAGCAACCTGAGAGTTTGTGGGGTTGGCTGCCATCTGGTGGCCTGAAAGTATGCAGCAGCTTATTACACACAGCTACCTACCTCTGGGGGAAACGTCCCAGAGTAGCTCAGATGCCAGTCTGGTCTAATAGCTCAAGCAGATTGCCACCTGGAAGCTAATTCAGAGATTGTTCCTGGCTAAATAAATTCATTTACTGAATAATTAACACAATCTTGCCCTGTCTCCCAGTATGCTTAAGGGAGGTAAAAATCAGCCACCATAAAAGAGTTGCATACCAAGGTCTATTTCTCAGAATAGAGGGCAAGTTTTATCATGTTTCTAATGTTCTTACACAGTGCCTGGAACACCTTTTTTTAACTCTTAATTTCTGTCTTAGAATAGATTCCAAGGCGGAAGAGCGATAAGAGCTCTGCAAATGGAATTAAGTGACTTACCCAGGGTCACAGAGCTAGGAAGTATCTGAGAACAGATTCTGGCACATAACTTAATAAATGCTTTTTTCTTTCCTCCCTCCCTCCTTCCTTCCTTCCTTCCTTCCTTCCTTCCTTCCTTCCTTCCTTCCTTCCTTCCTTCCTTCTTTCCTTCCTTCCTTTCTTCCTGTTTGTTTTGTTTTGATTAAATAACACTTGGATCAAAGCCACCCTACCAAAAGAATAGGGAAAAGCAAGCATTTTTGCCTATTCTTTGCTAATATCACAGTATGGACAGATATATCCCCATCCCTTAGTAGTGAGAACAGATCAACTGCCATCTTGTCAAACAGATATTAAAGGATAACTCTTTCTGTTGGGTCACTAAATCTGAAGCCTCAGTCCTGAATATCTTTTGGAGACCTGATTTCCTAAATTCTGTGTTGCTTTTTTGGTTTGGATCTGTGGATCAATGATTTACTTGGCCAATGCAGACTGGTAACTCACCTTTGACCTGTAGTCCAGAGGGCACTAAAAGGCTTAATGATTTGCCCATCATCATACTGCTGGTTTGTGTCAGAGGCAGGCCTTCAACAAAGATCTTGATTTTGAGGTTAATATGGTGTCACTACATTTTATTATACTTATGGGAATGTATCCTGAAATTGAGGAGTCAAAGGCTCACATGATTGCTTTCTAGCCATTGTTAGCAACCCAGGGCTGGCTTTTACAATCTCAGGCATGCATCAAGCCCCATTATAGCCATATTAACTGGGAAGTGATGTAGTATCTACTTTATTTTCATAGCTTATGGGGCTCCAACCAGAAAAATATTTCAAGGAAATATGATTTTGTCAATGTGAGCTCTCCTTCTGCCAACAGAAATCACAACCACTCTGTTTACAGGTACCATGGAGTGTTGGATGGATAGCTGAATTTAGAGTTGGGAAGAAGCCCACCTCTGACACCATTTCATTTCAAGAAACATTTGTTGAGACATTGTGCTAGGCATTGAGGATGCAAAGACAAAAGGAATCCATCAAACAAACAGTAAAAAAGTCAGGCTCTGAGTATGGCCAATCATGGTCCAGAGAAGAGAAAATGAATCATATCTCCCTCTTAGCAGACTAGGGCTATGAGTGCAGAATGTTGAATATGTTGTCACATATGTCTTTGTATCTGTTAGGTTTTGCCAATCTTTGTCACAAGAGAGGGTTCAAACCTGGAGATGGGTCGAGAAAGTGCTGCATGCAGAAATGATTATTTGGCAACAATAAAACTTACTTAAAACCACAGAATCAAGAGAGTAACAAATGTAAACCTCTTAATAATCTGGCTCTGACTTATCTATTCAGGTTGATTTTACATCCACGTATCCTTCATACCAGCTAGTTTGTACACCACATTCCATTTCTTATGCCTTTGCCCAGGCTGTCTCCAGTGCCTGGATTCCTTTCCCACCTCATCTCTGACTCTCTTTGAATTCGTTGCTTCCTTCCAAGCTCAGTTCAAGCACCACTTCCTAGAGGAAACCTTTCTTGATCTTCCCCTTTAAAAGAACTGTTTTTGTGATCTGTTGACTGAGTATGCAGGGTTTTCCTCTAGCAAATGTAAGCTCTTTGAGAGGAGGGAGTGTTTCCTTCTTGTCTTGGTCTTCCTAGATCCCAGAGTGATGCCTAACCCATAATAGGCCCTTAATAATTTGTAATGAATGAATGGGTGAATAGCACAATCCACTGAGGCCACTGCCATATTGCTAGTGATTGGTTCAAGAAATAAAAATGCCATTATGAAGTTACATTGTTGTTTATTTTAATTTTGATTTATTTATAATTTATTTCTCAATACATGCTGATTCTTTAAATGCCAAAACTTCTATTTAAAGGACACAACCCACTGAAAAGACCTAATGCCTATCTTGGGCACAGGATTCTGTGTTAACCAATTTTTTTTATCACACCCATACTTCTGGATCATGAAGAATCACTTATAGTCATTAATGCTTCAGTGAAGCCCTCAGAGGGCAATTTCAGCACTCTGTCAGAATGAGCCACAGCCTGTCTCCAGGGCCTCTAGGCCAAGGGACTTTGGTGAACCTGCTGTGTTTTTCGGGCCATCTTCACTTCCCAAGAGAGGCCAGGTAGGTGTACCAGAAGAGGGCCACCATGTTGCCAAACAGCACCCGGAACTGGCAAAGGAAGAGCAGGCAAAGTCAGCGTGAGGGGGATGATGTGGGTTGGAGACCATTCTCGCAAGAGGTCATCTTTGCTCTTCATTGCATCCATCCTTAAGCAAGGAAACAGCCAGGGACCAGCCCTTCATTCGGGGCAAGCATGGCTATTCTAAGAAGCTGCTTAAAACCTTACATTTCCATGATACCATGTTGACTACCACATCTCACAGCTCATTCAGACCATCAGATAACAATCTACACCCCAGGAGAACCCAAACAGAACCTCCACACCACAGCTAATACCGAACATGTTACTATGACCCAACCAGATCAGTTTATGATGGCCCCAAAGCTATAAGTCATCAGGATGGCTATGTGCTGTACTGACCATCCTGCTGCCACCTAGATTAGCAACTACACCATGGCCCACATTGTCTGCCACATTATAAACCAAATAGATAACAGCCCGTGGAACCCAAAGAACTATAGGTCATCTTGAATGAGTGAATGAGGTAGCTATGGGGCTACATAGTGCACAGAATGCTGGAACTGGAAGTAGGAAGAGCTGAGTTCAAATCTCGCCTCAGACACTAATCCATTATATGACTCTGGGCAAGTCACTTGGTCTTTGTTTACCTTAATTTTCTTATCTGTATGGCATAATACTTATAAAATACTTTTTAAATCTTAAAGTATTACATAAATGCAAGCTATCATCATCGTTATTTCTTTTGCTATATGGACCATCACGTCATACACCAATATTGACAATCATGCTACAGATCATACTGATCATCACCCAAAAAGATCTCCCTGCCACAGTACATACTGACCACAACCCAACACAAACAGGCATACATGGCATGATCCCTTCTGACCTCCATGATGTAGCTCATTCAGCCCTCCACATCACAACCCAAAGAAACAGACCTGAAGCCCATTCTGACCATAACCCCATGACCCAAAGAGCCTACCACACAATGCCCCATTCTGATTGGCACACCATAACCTGTCTTACTTTTACACCATGACAGAAATATGATTACTACAACTTAGCCAGTTTGGCTCACTGTGTTTGAGCAAATGTCTTGATTTTTAAAACATAAGATGGAGGGAGGTAGAAGAGATGCATGGAATTTGTAAACTAAAGACTGGTGGGTTGGACTTCAATTTTTGGTAAAACACTAGAATGTATAATTAAAGAGATGGTTGGTGAATATACAGATGCTCCCCAGATGTGTGACTCTGGGTAAGTCACTTCACCCCCATTGTCTAGCCCTTACCACTCTTCTGCCTTGGAACCAATACTTAGTATCAATTCTAAGACAGAAAGTAAGGGTTTTAAAAAACAAAACAAAACCTAATATGGTTTCCTCAGGAACAAGTAGTTATACCTGACTAAGGTCATTTTCCTTACTTTTTCTACCATAATTCAGAGGAATGCTGTAAATAAAGATCTCAGCAAAGCTTTTGCCAAAGTATAGCAAGATGGCACAAGACGGCACAATGTGGACTACTTCAAGTTGGGTGGATTTAGATTCAAAAGAATGGCTGGATCCAAAGGTTGATAATACTTTACTGTCATAAAAAAATCCCTTACCTCCCATCTTAGAATCAGTACTATGTATTAGTTCCAAGGCAGAAAAGCAGAAAGGACTAAGCAATGGGAGTTAAGTGACTTGCCCATAGTCACACACCTGGGAAGTGTCCAAGGCCATATTTGAACCCAGGATCTTTCCTCTCTGGGCCTGGCTTATTATCCACTGAGCCACCCAAGTTGCCCTCCTTAATGCCATTTTGTATGGAAGTCTCAAGTGACATGCCTTAGGGGTTTTTTCTTATCCCCGTGTTTCTAAAAGATTTTTTACCAATGGCTCAAAAGCATGTTTATCAAATTTCCAGATGAAACAAAGCTAGGAGGCATAGCTCACATGTTAGATGATAGAATCAGGATTCAAGAGAAATCTCAATTGGTTAAAAGGATAGACCTAATCTAATAAATTGAAATTTAACAGTAGGTTGTAAAGATCTAGATGGGTTCAAATGATCAACTTCATAAGTATAGGATGGGACAGGGAGACAAGGAGCTCAAGGTGCTCCATGGCAAATCAAAAAATGCTAATGTTACCTTGAGTTGTCTTAAGACAAGGCATAATGACCAGAACATGGGAGGCCGTATAGAGCATTTCTAAAATTCTCTGTTCAATTCTGGCAATATTTTAGAGCAACCACTGCCAAGTTCTCAGTATATAAACGAGTGGTCTAGGATGGTAAAAAACTAAGAACACTGAAAGCCACATCATAGGAGTGTTGGTTGAAGGAGCTTGGGAGATGTACCCTAGAGAAGACCTGGCAAGGGGCAGAGGGGATGAAACAGGAAAGCTGGCATTAATTACTGGAAAGCAACCATATAGAAGAAGGCTCTGCTTGGGCCCAGAGGGAATGAAAACCAGGAGAAATGGATGAAGGGATGCTGTTTCTGTCCCTCCTGCTGGAATGTCTTCCCACCTCACCTCCATCTTTTCAAATCTTTAGCTTCCTTCAAGCCTCAGGCTTAGTGAAATGGGCTGCTTGGGAAGCAGGTTTCCTTTTCAGGTAGGGGTAGGAGTATATAGCCTCTGAACTCCCTTTCAACTCTGAAAGTCTGTGATTCTGGGAAGGGATCAACTGTCACAAGTATTTTTGATTGGGGAAGGTCCCTGAGAGGAGCCCATGCTGGAAGGATAACGAAGGAGGTAGAATTTGGGGGTGAACAATGAAAGTGAAGCATAAAAACAGCATATCACCAGTTTCCTTGATTTCAGAGAAATTAAGACCATCCTGTTTGAAAACAGGGACTGCGATAATAAGCCATTGGAAACATCCTCAAAAAGGGATGAGTGAGAAAGCGAAATTTAACTATGTATGGTTCCTTACCTGCAGAGGAATATAGTTAATGTTAATAAACTGAACTGGGGTCCAGATTTTCCAGTTCATTTGTAGAGCAGGCCAGTAACCTGTTTTCACCTTTGCAGAGAAGGCTGCCATGTTTTTCCCCTAGAAAATGAGAAGTGATGATGTTTAAATGACACATCCACGACCATCAGACACAACTTATTTATCACCATGTTGGCCTTGAGTCTCTGACACCTCAAGGCTTCCACATTCTTTGCCATCCTGGGTTTGTAGACAGACCCTTTTGGGATTGGTAAATTACTCATGATTAGTGATCAAATGCTTAAGGTACATGCAGCCTGCCCAAATTCTTCCATCATCCCTGATTCACTGTTGTGGGTGTTAATGCGTCGAGGATGGCATGCTTCAACTAACAAGAATTGGATAAGGGGAAGTTAAGTGGTTCCATAGATAGAGAGTCAGGTGGTTCTAGGTTCAAATCTAGCCTCAGACACTTCTTAGCTGTATGACCCTGGGCAAGTCACTTAACCCCAACTGCCAGGCCCTTTTCTGCCTTAGAATTGATATAAGAATTGGACCGCTGTTTACTAACAAAATTAGACTTACCAGAAGTGGCCTTGTGAGACCAATGGCACTAGTGTTAAGAACAAAGGCCACACATCTCAGATACTGAACTTTCAAAAGCACTTATGACATACCAACTATATGCCAGGCACTGTGCTGGGTTCTGGGAATGCAGAGACAAAAACAAGACTACTATTAAAGAGCTTACATTCTACTGAGCAGGCACCATGTTTTTACAAATAAATGGATGCAAGCTAATTCGAGGAGCAACAGCAACTCAGCTCTCTCCTCTGGAAAACAAAGTAATTGTACTAGATGGCCCTTGAGGTTCCTTCAAACCCTAAACCCATGCTGAAATGAATTAGGGCAACTAGGAAAGACTTCCTATAGAATATGGCCCCTAAACTGAGCCTTGAAGGAAGCTAAGGACTCTAAGGGCAGAAGGAAAGGAGGATGTGCATTCCAGGCAGGGATGACATAAGATACTGAAATTTGTTCTCTAGGTGGCAAAGTGACCTCACTTATTTACCCACAAATACAACCTGTACTGAGGGTACTGCCATGTAGCATGGATAGAAGACATGGAGAGTGAAGATGGGAACCAGGTTCCATGGGCAGCAGGGACTTAACCTACACTCATAGATTTTTCTTTTCTTGTTTAAACTTTTATTAGCAGGAGCAACCAGGAGACTCAGTGGATAGAGAACCAGGCCTGGAGACAAGGGGTCCTGCTTCAAATCTGGCCTCAGACACTTCCCAGCTGTGTGACCCTGGGCAAGTCACTTAACCCCCATTGCCTAGCCCTTTCCAGTCTTCTGCCTTGGAACCAATGCACAGTGTGGAGTCTAAGAGGGAAGGAAAGGGCTTAAAACAACAACAATAAACTTTTATTAGCATTTCTCCTCCTCTACAGAGCATTCTCCAGTTGACTATTCTCTGCCAACCTCCTGTGGCATTCTACTTTGTAGCACTCGTATCTGTGTGCAGTGTATATCTTCCCCACATCTCAGTTGAATATTAGATCCTGGAAGGCAGGAATCAATTGCAATCATTTATTAAGCATCTACTCTGGGCCAGGCATTATACTAAGGCCTGGGGCTACAATGGCAAAAAAGTGGAAAAAATCCTTGTTCTCAAGAAATTTATAGTTCATAATCTAATGGGTGGGGAGGACCAAGATGTCCCTATTTAGGGATAAGGCCTGGACCTGTGATATCAATGAAACAGGCAACTCCCATATGAGGAAACTCTTATTAATAATACAGTTAGAAACCTCCTTTTCTCTTTTAGTTTTTTTTTAAATCCTTACCTTCTATCTAAGAATAAATGCTAAGTATTTATTCTAAGGCAGAAGAGCAGAAAGGGCTAGGCAATTGGGTTAGTGGACTTGCCCAGGAACACACAGTTAGGAAGTGTTTTAGGTCAAATTTGAAACCAGGACCTCCTGTCTCCTGGCCTAGAGCTCTATCCCTTGAGCCCCTCTCTTTTTGCTTTTATAAATGGGATATTTACTATGAACCTTCTCTTCTTAAAGAGTTGCCCAGAGCCAAGGATTCCAAGAATGAGAGATGAGAAGAGAGTGTATTCCAGTCTTGGAGGACAAAGGCACGGGGACAAGAAAGGAAGTATCCAGGGTAAGTAATAACATTTAGGCTGGTATTCCTGGATCATTGAGTTTGGCGAGAGGAGTAGAGTAGAAGCAGGTTGAGGCCAGGTTGTGAGGAGCTTTAAATAGCAAGCAGAGAATTTATATTTGATCTTTGAGGTAATAGGGAGCCACTGAAGTTTCATGAGTAGGGGAGTGACATGGTTAGGCCTGTGTTTTTGTCTCTGCATTTCTGACCCACCGCCACATTGAGCAGAGGGCCTTGCCTACCGGTTGGTGCTTAATATGTGTGTATGTTGGGCTGAACTGAATTAACACAGTCTTCTGGAAGCTGGTGAGTGGAAATGAGTCACATGGAAGAGACCAACCTCAAGAAGGTTCATGCAGAAGAAGAACAACAACAGGAAGGCCGGGGCAAAGACAAGTCGGTCCAACAAGAGCCTCCTGACTCCTGAAAAGGGGACAGCAGCAGGGATCCAGTGGTCCAGGTACAGGTAGAAGAAGTGACTGAGAGGTCCTGAGAAGAAGAAACTGACCCCAAACCCAGACACACCACTGGCTGTGGCTTCTGTCCATGGTCCTGACCTGGCTCAGCCCTGTCAGGAGAGCCCAAACCCTTCCCGCCACTGAGGGGGCCCATTAGCCACTTTGGGCAGCAACAATGTGCTGTCTCCAAGCAGCCTTGTTTTCCCCTGCTTTAGCTTCCTACCGCTGACTACTGCCCCCCCCACTCCTCCACAATGAGACAACCCTGCACCAACCAGGCACTCTGGGCAGGGAGTTGGCGAACCTTCAAAATAGATAGATAGGGAGCAGCTGGGTGGCTCAGTGGATTAAGAACTAGGTCTGGAGACAGGAGGCCATGGGTTCAAATCTGGCCTCAGGCCCTTCCTAACTGGGTGATCCTGGGCAAGTCACTTCAACCCCATTGCCTAGCCCTTACATAGTATTGATTCCAGGACGGAAGGTAAGGATTTCAAAAAGAGAGAGATAGATAACTATACTTAAATAGAATTTATTTCCTTTGTTTCTCTAGGTGTTTTATTTTGTGAACTTAAAAATATTATTCCAAGAAGGGGTTCATAGGTTTCACCAGACTGCCAAAGGGTCCTAGGATATACACAAACATTTAACTTGATGGTCCATGGGGTCCATGAGGTCAAAGCTATTTTGGGGGGTCCATGAGGTCAAAGCTATTTTCCCAATAATACTAGAACATTGTGATTTCTGATACAGTAAATACTGATAAATATAAACAAAAGATCCTTGAGAGGGAATCTCCAGTGATTTTTAAGAGTGTAAAGGGATGATCTAAGGATAGCTGGGGTTAGGTTAGGCTAGGCTTGTCTCTGCTGTAGGTTATTTAGGTTCTAAATGCTGAAGATACCTGGAAGTTAAATGACCTTGGGCACCAGTAGTGCTTGACTTAGAGTTAGGAAAGTCTGAGTTTAGATTTTGCTCCAATACTGACTAGATGAGCAAATTACTTCAGCTCTCTCAATTGTAGCTTTCTCATTTCTGAAATGAGAATAACAATGCCTGAAGTACCTACCTCACAGGGTCGTGGTAAGGCTCAAATCCTGACTGTTACCTCCTTTCTGTGTGACCTTGGGCATATCTCTTAACCTCTCTGGGCCTTAGCTTCCTCACCTGTAGAAGGAGGGAGAGGTAGACTAGATGGTCTCTGGGGTCTCTTGTAGTTCAAGGTCTAAATCTATAAGCCTATGTCTCTCTTCCTCTCTCTAGCTCTCTCTAAATCCTTGCCTTCTGTCTTAGAATCAATACTGGGTGTTGGTTCCAAGGCAAAAAAGAGGTAATGGCTAGGCAATTGCAGTTAAGTGACTTGCCCAGGATCATACAGCCAGGAAATGTCTGAATCCAGATTTGAACCCAGGACCTCCTGTTTCCAGATCTGATTCTCTATCCACAGTGCCACTTAGCTGCCCCTGAGCAGAAGTCTCTGAACCTCTCTGGGCCTCAGCTTGTTCGGCTGTTGAAGGTGGAAAGGGTGGCCTCAATGGTCTCTGAGGCCCCTTCTAGGAGATCCCATACTCTTATGTACATAAAAGTGTTTTGTAATCCTTAACCATCTATAAATGTCAGCTATCATTCATAGATCTGTGAAAAGCATGCTGGTCAGAGAAAGAGAACTTGTGTTTGACTCTGTTCTTTTACCAATTCCTGTGCAGCCCTGGGCATAGCACTTCCTCTCTGAGCCTTAGTTGGCAAAGTGGAGGGATTGGACTTGGTGGTTTCTAAGATCCCTGCTAGCTCCAGATCTAGGAAAGGGGAGGTAGTATTTATTTAGCGTTCAGGAACAAATGGTAGGATAGAGATGCAGAAACCCTCAGACCTAGCTTGGATGCATTCTTTTTAAAAAAGGAAGGTAGCTACGCGGCATAGGGTTCAGATCCCATCTCAGACACTCGCTAGCTGTGTGACTCTGGGCAAGTCACTTAACCAACATTTGCCTCAGTTTCCTCCTCTGTAAAATAAAAAAAGGGAGTAGCAATGCAACAGGTGATCTTGTCCCTAACCTGGGATGCCTAGAAGAAGGGGAGAGATTATAAGAATGAGAATCGTTCTTCTTGGGAGTTATTTTTTAAAATGACATCTATTTAAAATCTTAGGTCCCCCCAAATCTTGTTTTGGATCCAAATATTGCTAGTCCTAAGCTTTGGTATTGCTCTCTAGCAATTAAAAAACAAGAGACTCAGGCATAGGCTTCTTTAGGTTGAGCTTTATCTTCCACATCAGCACTTGGAAAGATTAGGCTGAGTCTCAGTCACCAATGTCCTTACTTCACCCAGAGATTCCTAGAAGTGAGCTGGTCCTCTCTTGCCTGGAACCATCAGCTCCTGGGAAGGCAGCCCTGATGAGAAATGACCTTTGATCTGTACCTCCAGCAGCTCTGTGCCTTTGATTTGGCTCCCTGCCTTCTTCAAATTTTCTCTGACCTTGTTTCTCAGACTGAAGGTATTACCATTATTATTTTTTTTATCTAGATTTGGAATTTCATTGCTGTAGGAAATACCTGGTAAAGAAGCTCACTGTACTCATGAAGACCGGCAATGATTCTTCCACTTATAGTTTTAGAGAATTGCCCAGGACATTGACAGGTCAAGGGACCAGCCTAAGGTCACATAGCCAGTAAGAGTCTGAGATAGGACTTGAAGCTAAGTCTTCCTGGATCCAAGGCTGGGTCTTGGTAATTGCTATCTTTTTATTTTTTTAAACTCTTCTCTTTTGTCTTAGTACCAGTTCTAAGATAGAAAAGTGGCAAGGGCTAGGCAGTTGGGATTAAGTGATTTATCCATGGTGATATAGTTAGTAAGTATCTAAGGCTAGGTCTAACCAGGTCCTCTGGACTCCAGGTGTGGTGCTCTATTCACTGTGGGTAGTTGCTATACTTGCTGCTGTCTTTACACAGACCCTCTGGGATTTCAAATGAGCAGAGTACATGTTCCTGTTCTTTTCCATAGAAATGGCAGACCTATCAAAGTATAGTTTATATCTATGGGGCTTTAAGGTTGGCAAAGCACTTTCTTCACATCCCATGGAATGGATAGTGTTGACATTACTATTCCCATTTTACAGATGAAGGAAGCAAGGTTCAGAAAAATGAATTGTCTTGACCATGAGCACATAGCTATTAAGGCTTTGAGACAAGTTTTGAATTTGGAGTTTCTTGACTCCAGGTTCCACAACTCTATCTCATAGGCTACACAGTATCTCAAGTTATATTCTATGGGCTCCCCTCCGTATTAATTATACTTTTTTTGTTATTGAATTTAAAAACTTCTCTGACTATGACCCTGAGCAAGTCATTTAGCCTCTGTCTTTCTCTGTTTCCCCGTCTGTAAATTGAAGGAGTTGGACTAATTGATCTCTGAGTTCCCATCTAACTCCAGAGCTATGAGCTTATGGTAATAATGGGGTTTGTTGACATACCTTTGCTGATTTGGTTCTCCTTGACCCAACAAATAAATAAGTTCCAAAGCAAAGAGCAGTCTTAATGTGAAGAAAGAGGTAAGGGAAAAGGCCATAGCCCTGGTATTTTCCAGTTTACTTTCATATCTCCTTTCTACAAGTTTGGAAACTAGAACCACTAGGGGTTAATTGGCTACTTGGAGGCAGTTCCACATTCCTCCTTTTTAATTAAAGGTCTCAACACCAGTCATCATGCTTTGGTAACTCTTACTCACCCAAAAAGAGCATATCTGAGAGGCCCTCTAGGGTCCAGATTTTGAGACCATCTTCCCTTTTTCCGGATGCTCTCAATGATTTGAGACAGGAAATTCCCAAATGCTGACAGAATCCCACTGTAGACAGAGGACAGGTAGTTAGAAGGATGGTTATCTTGGTGGATGGAGGGAGGATAAGGCCATGATAACTGTGTTCATGTATTTGAAGAGTTGTCCCATAGAAGAGGGATGGGAATGTTCTACTTGATTCCAATGGGTAGAATGAAAACAATGGTGGAAACTGTAGCAGGGCAAACATAAGCTGGAGGTAAGGAAAAAACCTTTCCAGCCATTAGAAATATCCCTCTGTAAAATGAGTTGCTTTTCATTAGATGACTTCAAGCCAAGACTGCCTTAATTCCTTCAGCCAATCTTCTTATAATGTAATTTTGAGTCGCCTTACCATCCTGACCACCCAAAATGATGTGCTCCAGCCAATGTCCTTTCTAAAATATGGCAGCCAGAACCAAAGATAGTAGAACTTCAGACTAGCAAGGTCTGACTAAGAGAAAGGACAATGCAGCAGGTCACATTTCTGGGACTGGAAAGTTCCTAAGTAAATTCTATGCAATTTTAGGGAGCCTGGGGGATACTATGAACTGAGGGGATCTATGAAGGCCTTGGGCAGGGAAGACTAGTGGACCCAAGTTTTGAAGAGACTAAGGGATTCCAAGAGATAAAGATAAGGAGAAATAGATTTGAAGGCAAGGGGATCAACCTCTGTCTAGGCACATGTGAGAATGACTCATGTAGGGAAGCACAAGGAGATCCATTTGGATGGAAGTTACAATCAGTGAAGGCCAGTAATGGGAAATAAACTTAAAAAAGTAGGATGTGAAGGATTTAAAGATTTTAGTTAATACTTTATGCTAGAGGCAATAGAGAGCCGTATAAGTTTCTTGAGCAAAGGGAGGGTTGCATTTCTTTTTCTTTTCTTTATGAACAGCCCTGTGATTTCAGTGAAGGGAAAGCCCTTCTAGCAAAAGGGATCAGCACCTCCTTTGTAGCTTAGTTTTAGAGAGCTGCCTGGAACCCACTGAGGTTAAATGATTTATTTGCCCAGGATCCTACAGGTTAGGAGTGAACCCAGGCCTTCCTCACACTGGCCACACTACAAGTCTACCCACTACACCAGGCTGCCCCAAACATCAGATGTATACTGTAGGAATATCATTTGGACAGCTGTATAGAGGACAGATTAGAGGCAGGGAGGCTACAGTTGGGAGGATTTTGCAATGATTTAGGGGAGAGCCGATGAGGCCTGGTTTAGGCTGGTTGTGGCATCAGTGGAGGAAAGGTTACAGATGCAAGATCTATCTTGGAAACAAGTGACGAGCAAAAGATGGTCCAGTCATGTTCTGATGCCAGCTGGGCACTACAGCTGAAAACCAGGAAACTGCTCACAGGTGTGGAAATCACAGCCTTGCCTGGTGGCTGCAGAGAGAAGTCTGACTATGGACCGGCTTCTCAGAAATGCTGCCTCTAGAGTCTATCAGACAAGAGCAAAAGTAGCGCCTGCCCGCGCAGGAATAAAGAGGGCCGGGGGCTGGAGCGACAAGGGGCACGCAGCCTGACCCTGGGCATCTCAGCTTCCCCTCCCTCCCAAATCAAAGATGGAGGATAGGCAGGGCCGGCAAGAAAGCTTTCAGGCACTCCCCGAGAGCCCTCAATCTGCCCTTGGTCAAGGGTATCCCAGATTAGGTGCCTTCAAAGAGGCTGATGCTCTATTTACAGCTATTCCTAAACAAACTTGGGCGCGCCTAGAGTGTCGCGGGTTGCCAGCAGAAAACCCCCAGTAGCTTCCGAACGAAGTACGGGAGTGGGGCGGGGGCCCAAGGCGGAGCCTTGCTCTGACGCTCTGCCTACGACAGAAGGGGTTTCCTGGTCACTGGAGGTAACCAGAGAAACAGAGGCGCTTGGCTTGGCTTAATTGCCATCTTACCCCGCCTGCTTTCTCAACCTCTTCTTTAACACACGCCCCACGCCCCAGTCCCGTTCCCCCCTTCAAACCCGCCCCCCCACCTGGCCCCACCCCTACCCCTTCTTGCCTAGCCCCTGTCCCTTTCCCCTTCAGATCCGTGCAGGTCAGGCCCCTCCC
>NC_058130.1:739399264-739413569 GCF_016433145.1 Gracilinanus agilis | reverse complement strand
CCTCCCCTCTCCCAATCTCCTGATTCCCCGGTCCATCCCCACTCCCCTATTCCCCTCTCCGAGTCTTTCCCCCCATACCCACTCTCGCAATCTCCTCCCCCTTCCTCGCTCCCACCCTCTACTCTCTCAGCCAAAGCTCTCCTCTCTCAGTCTCATGATTCCCTGGTCCATCCCCATTCTCCTATTCCCCTCCCCTGCTCTTCCTCCTGCCTGTTCTCTCAGTCTTCTCCCCTGCCTCCACTTTCCCATTCCATTTCCCCAACCCAATTCTCCTCCCCAGATACCCTCCTTCAACAACGTGATCCCAGTCCTCTAACCTACTCTCTTCCCTCTTCCCCTTTTTCCAGTTCCTCTTCCCCATGCTGGCTGGCCAACTCTCCTCCTCCAATCCCCCTGGCCCAATCTCCTCCTCCAATGCTGTTGTCCTGCTCCACATTCCCTTCCCCTCTTACCAGAGTCCCTTCTTTATCCTCATTAACGTCCCCCTATTCTCTCTTCAGCTCCTCCAACCCAATCTCCCACTCCCCTGCCTTTACCTCGCTCCCATGCACCTCCCACATTCCAAACCACCACCTTCCTTCTTCCATCCTTTATAGTTCCCCAATCTCTCAGTCTCCTCCTCCATCTCCAGACTCCCAGCCACTCTCCTCAGAACCCCAGGACTCTTTGAAATGATCTCTTGTTCCATTCCTTTCTTTAAGCACCTCCAATTTTCTCGCTGAATCTCACTCCATTTCTTCAGATCCTTCTCTCCTGATTGACTCTCTCATCCCTTTACCTGGCATCGCTGTGCCCTGAACCCTATTCCTCTTCCCCATCCCTCCCATCTCTTTCCTAATTTGTTCTCTCCTAACTCACTCCCCATTCTTTCCCCCAGATATCCGGCCTTCCTTGATACTCTTGCTGACCCTTCTCTCCAGATTTCTCTTCTGATCCCTTTCCTCAAATTTCCCTTCTAATCCTGCTCTCAAAATTACCTACCCCTCATCTTTTCCCTTAAATAGGTTCTTCCTTGATCTTTCCCTTCATTACTCTCTGATCTCTTTTCCCTATATGGCTCTCCCTTGATTTTTCTCCGAGATCATTTTCCTCTGAAATTTTCCTATATCATGCTCCCCTGATCTTCCCCCAGATCACTCTCTCCTGATCTTTTCACCCAGATCACTCTTCTCTGATCTCTTTCCCTAGATCACTCCTGATCTTCCTCCCAAATCACTTTCCTCTGATCTCTTTCTCTAGATCACTCCTCCCCGCATCTTTCTCCCAGATCACTCCTGGTCTTTCCCCCAGATCATTCTTCTCTGATCCCTTTTCCTTGATCACTCTGGATTTTATTTTCGTTTCTGATCTCTTTTCCTAGGTTTCTCTCCTCTGATTCTTTCCCCTAGGACCCTTTCCCTAGGTTGCTCTCTTCGGATCCTTTCCCTCAAAAGTTCTTCCCAAATTCCTTCCCTCCTAAAAAGCTCTTTCTAGACCCGATGGTTCTCCTCGGATCCTTTTCTGATTCCCCTATGGCTTTCCTTAGATCCCATTCCTCTGATTTCCCCAAATAGCTCTTCCCAGATCTTTCCTCCCATATCTCCCTCTCCCCTCATAGCTCTCCCCCCATTCCTTTCGCCCCCGAGCCCTTTCTCCCCTTTGCGCCCTGGCTGGACCTGGTGACCGACTTGGTGAGCACCGGGTAGAGGCGCAGCAGCAGCAGATACTGCTCCAGCACCCGTTGGGGGAGCGGCCTGGCCCGGGCCCCGGCCCCAGCTCCGGCCCGCAGCGTGGACACCACCGGAGCCATCGGCCGAAAGCCAGCTCAGTGCCTGCGGGGACCTGACCTCGGCTCTAGGGCAAAGGGAGGGAACAACCCTACATTTCTAGACCTCAGGCGCAGCGTGTTAAGGCGCTGGAGGGGACCCTAGAACTGCTGGACATTCTGCGCTGAGGAGTTTGTCCTGGCTCCCTAAGCCGTCCCCTCCTCTCCCGGAGGGCGGCGCAACCATTGGAACACCGCGGGGCGTGGCAACTCTGGGTTCCTGATAGGATGCTCTTTTACGGAGGGGAGGGCAAGAGGTGGGGCTGGTCAATGGTCTCGCGAGAGTTAGACAGAACGCGCGAAATTTCTCCCGGGAAAGGAGAGCGCTGCTGAGGAAGAGTCGAGCGTGTCACTGTAAGAGAACTGGAGGCTGAGCCGAGATGGTGTCCCGGGAGCGCGGGTGGAGGCGCGCCGAGCCCGGGGAGGAGGCTGAGAACAGTCGGTGAGAGACCCACAACCTCTGAATCGCGCCTGTCCCCGACTCTGGCCTTACCCATCCTCAACTTCCGGGGCGCGCCAGAGATCTGCTTGACTCTTGGGATCAGCCAGGCTCCCCTTCTCTTCTTTGAGCACCCCCATCTCATACCTAGAGGCCTCTCCCGGGATTCTTTCTCTCCTCCTCCTCACCCCCCCCCCCCCCCGGCCGAAGATCTTGGGAATCTCGGACCCTCACGCGACTCAGAATCCCTGGAAGTCTTCAACTCTGATCTCACCAACTACTTCGCCCTCTAGAGTCTTCTCTATTCCCAGAGTTCTTCCTTTTTTCAAGGTTTCTCTTAGTTTCTTAATTGCCACATCCAGTGGTCTCTCCTCCATCTCCCTCTTCGTCTGCCTCGACCTCTCTGTGGCGTCTGGCACTGCTGACCTCATTCTGAGTACTCATTCCTACTTCTGAGACAGGGTTTTCTCCCACCTCTCTGTTTTCCTGTTTGCCTTTACTGCTCTTGGTTCTCCACTGATGACACATATCCTTTTGAGTGACCACATTCATAGAATGGACTTCCAGTTTGCCTGCAACTCATGGAATCCCTGCCTTTGAGTTGTAGCTTAGACCCCATCTTTTGAGTAAAGTCTTTTCTGATCCCTGGGCTTCCCACACTGCCCTCGTTCCAAAACTACCTTGTATTTCAATATTTTGTATATATTTGCATTTATTAAATGTTTATGCTATATGTAGTTTAAATTGAATTTTATTTTCAATTATCAGGAATTATTTTTTCTCCTCTTTCCCCTCTGCCTTCCCCTGGGAAATGCAAAGCAAAGCAAAACTCCTGTTGCAGATAAGTATAGTCAAGCAAAACATTCCCATATTGGCTATGTCCAAAAATATGTTTTATTTTGTAGATTAGTTCACCTCCCTGTCAGGAGGTAGGTAATATTCTTTCTTGTTATTCTTGAATCGTCCTGATTTATTGTTGCATTGATCACAGTTCTTAAAGCTCCTGAAATTGTTTTTATAATATCAGTGTTGTAGAAATCAGTTATAAATCACTTTGCTCCTGTTTTCCTAGATTTCCCTTAAGCCATTTCATTCTTTAGTTGTTGTTGTTGTTTTTTTTTAAACTCTTACCTTTGGTCTTGGAATCAATACTGTATATTGGTTCCAAGGCAGAAGGGTGGTAAGGACCAGGCTATGGGGATTAAGTGACTTGCCCATGGTCACACAGCTAGGAAGTATCTGAGGTCCAGTTTGAACCCAAGACTTCCCCTCCCCCAGGCCTGGCATTCTATCCACTGAGCATTCTTTAGTTCTTACAGAACAATAGTATTTAATTGTATTTTTATGCCATAATTTGTTTAGCCTTTCCCCAATTGATTGACACCTTTTTCCTTTTTTTTTGCCACCACAAACAGCTACAATAATTATTTTTGTACATATAGGACTTTTTCCTCCTTATTTGATTTCCTTGTTGATATAACCATAAAAATATCAAATTCTAGACATAATTTAGTAACTTTGGAGCAGAGTTCCAAATTGCATTTGTTGTATATACTTTAATATGTAATTCTCTCTCCCATTAGAAGGCAAGCTCATTGTAAATGTAAATATCATGTATTTAATCATTTTGTTGGGTATATTTATAATTGTAAACTACTCTCTATTTTTATACACACTTGTTTTGTCTGTCATTAGAATATAAGCTCATTATTTCATTCTTTGTATCTTCAGCATCCTTAGCATAATGCTTGGCACACAGGAGGAGTTTAATAAATACATTGATTAATTTAGGACACTTGCCCAGAGTAGGCACTTAACCGAATTTAATTTTTTTACTCATCCCAATTTACATCTGTTAGTGCTATCATCATCTTTCCAGTTAATCAGATTACAAACCTTGAAGTCAATGGTGAACCTTGCCTCACTCCCAATTCCCACTCCTATTTTTTATATTTGGAGAATGTTCCTCTGAACTATCTCTTGCATCTGTCCTTTCCATGCCTGCTACTAGCACCTCATTTTGGATTGTCCAAAGTTGGCATCAGTCTACAACTCAAAATCATAGGGATTCATAAATATCATCTTCCCAAAAGCCATAGTAATGTTGATTTGATTATCTTTAAATGTGAGGGAGAATAGAGGAGAGCTGTGGCTAAAGAGTAGATGGTCTAGATAGGAACTGGCGTTGTAGAACCTAAATTCTGACAAAGGGATAAGGCAAGTCTGAGGTATTCTCTTCCTCTCCCAACCTTCATCTAGGTCAGCTTGGCTTATCATCTGCTCTTAACTTTTCCTCTCTTCTCTTCATGTTTTGGCTTTAGGCTTAAACTCTGGTGTCATGTTGTTTTTCCTCCTTGAATTTAGAACTTGTTTATTTGCTACTCAGTGTGAGACTCACCAAGGACTCTGAGCACCCCCAATCTCAGCTTAATTCTGTATCCTCGTAGTGACCTCTAGAACATTGTGTATTTATAGATATACTTTCTCATAATTGATGATCCACCAATAACTAGGTACTCTGATCAGTGGCCAGATTCTTTTGGCCACAAATATAACTAGTCTAGGTGGCAAGGAGAGAAAATAAATGCTTGTTAATTGAAAAAAAATAGTGTTGCTGGGTTTCTAAAATTAAAAACAAAAAGCTGAAACAAAATATCCAAATGGGGATCCAAAAGTGCAAGTATCTCTGTAAGAGGCACCAGATGACTTTTAATTTGTCTGATTTATTTATCTATTTTTAAAAAATATTTTATTTTTTCCTCATATATAAAAACAATTTTTAACCTTTTAAAATTTTTTTTGAGTCAGATTTTCTCCCTTTTCCCTCCCTGAGAAGGCAGGCAATCAAATATAGATTTTACATATGTAATAATGCAAAACATTTTTCCATATTGGTCATTTTACATGCTATAATGTTCTTCCATCTTTTTTTTTCAGTCATAAATTCTTCCCTTATCCATAGATTTGACAGTTAAACTGTAAATTGGAAAGCCCTACATGCACTGATGTTGTAGAGGCAGATGTAAAGAAAGTTTTCATGGAAACTTCCCTTCAGTCAGAACAGTCCAGAAGTGGCATGATCTCCCTTGAGAGGCTTTATTTTACTCTCCTTTTGGTTCTTCAGGTCTTTCTAAATTTATCTTTACCCTCATCAGGATCCACAGTCTTTCTACCTATCATAATCAAAGTAAATACTCCATATTATGTATCCTGCATCAAAGAAAATTTAATCATATAAACCAGGATTGTTGCAATGTTTGGGTCTAGTGTGTTGATGTCATCTTGAAACACAAAGGATGGATTTTTCATTCTTTTATATAGGGATGATGGCTCTTCCTCTTCCTCACTCTCTGCCCTCAAGCGCTTGGAGCGAAGTCAGTGGACTGACAAGATGGATGCAAGATTTGGTTTTGAAAGACTCCATGAACCTGATGAGAAGACTGGCTGGCTAATCAACATGCACCCAGTAAGCTACTTAGTTTTCTGTTTTTGTTATGTTACTTCCAGCCTGGGGATATCTACTCCTTGTGTTGTTGGGGGAGGTAGGATGATAACAGAAAGTAAAAAGTAAACCTTGGATTTGAGGAGAGTGAGCAGTCATCATCCCTGGGTAAGTGAAGGGGAAAATGTAGCCTTTATATTTCTAGTTCTGCCTCCGTGGTTAGTTAGCTTTAGTTTAGGTTTAGTTAGCATGAGTTTAACTTTTCTGGCACTCAGTTTTCTCATGCGATGGCATTAATAATACCTGTAATACTTTGTGAGGATTAAATGAAATAATATATAAACAGTTTCTGGCTGTTCAGTTGTGTCTGAATCTTTGTGATTTCCATGGACCATATTATCCAAGGGGTTTTCTTGGTGAAGATACTGGAATGGTTTGCCATTTTCTTTACCAATAAATTAAGGTAAGTGGCTTGTCCAGGGTCACTTAGCATTGAAATGTCTGAGGTTGGATTTGAATTCAGATCTTCCTGATTCCAGTATAGTGCTCTATGCACTGAGCCACCTTGTTGACGTCATAAAAAGTTATTGTAAAACTAAAAAGGCTATATAAATGCCAGCTGTTATTGCTACCTAGTATTTCCTGTCCTGGTAATAGCCAGGTAGTGGAAAGCTCTGTTTTGTAGGGGCAATATATAGGATTGTTGAATAGACAGACATAATTGTTTCTGAATCTTTCAAACTTAAACTTTTTTTTTTAATGCTATGAAGGATTAGAGAGAAATCTTTTTGGAAAGCAACAGAGAGACTGTCTTTGAAAATGAGGTGTTGGGGCAGGTGGGTGGCTCAGTGGAGTGAGAGCTGGGCCTGGAGATGGGTGGTCCTGTGTTCAAATCAGCTGTATATTCCTAGCTGTGTGACTCTGGGCAAAGCATTGCCTAGCCCTTACCTCTCTTCTGCCATAGAACCAATACAAAGTATTGATTCTAAGATGGAAAGTAAGGGTTTAAAAAAATGAGGTGTGAAAAAAAGATTCATGAATATTTGGAGGATAAGAGGAAGCTCCTAGACTGCAAAGTTGGAAGTAGTCTGAATGAGATTTTTGTGCAAAAGACTGGTAGCTTAGATGGTGGGTCAAAGTAATTTATTTCTGGGACTATATATTATAATCTATGGGTTGGAAAAGAGAGCACTTCTGATAAAAAGGAGCAATCGATATCCTATAGATAAGGTTCTGACTGCTGCCTTCTCTTTTTAGACTGAGATTTTAGATGAAGATAAACGCTTGGTCAGTGCAGTGGATTACTATTTCATCCAAGATGATGGGAACCGCTTTAAGGTAAGTGTTAAGGTCATATCAGTGGTTCTCTCCCATGACTAACCAAATATCACTTGGTGATTTGGCATAGCTATGTCTGAACCATGAGGAACTAAGCTACCACTGACTATAGAAGAATTTCCCTAGAAAAGAAAAGGCTGCCTTGAGTGGATTCTCCTTCACTGGAGGTCTTAAAGTAGAAGGCGGATGATCCATTTGGCAGAGATTCCTCTTCAGGTAGAAGATGAACCAGATGTCCTCTGAAGTTCCTTCTAATTCTGAAATTCTGTGATGTAGGAGATATAGGTATCACAATGCACTTCTGCCTATAGCAGATTGAGAAGAGATACCCCCTCCCCAATCTGTTTATCCTCAATTGGCATTTAAAGTTTTTTTGAGAAGCTGTTTCTTTCTATATTCAATCTCTGATGCAAGACCTTTGATAAATTACTTATCCTCCTTGGGACTCATTTTCTGCATGTGTAAATAAGTGGATTGAAATCTGATTTCCCAAGATTCATGTTTACTTTGCTTAGTGTGTGTGTATATATATAGATATAGACATAGACATAGACATAGACATAGACATAGATATATAGATATATAGATATATAGATATATAGATATAGATATACGTATCTCATATGGAGGAGGAATGAGTGGAGGAACTGCCCTAGAGATGGGGAGGAGGAGATAGAGGGTTGCTAGTACTAGAACCCTACTCTCATCAGACTGTGTAATTAGAATCTGTTACCCTAAAACTACAATTCCCAGCACACTACTTTCCTTCTCACGTTACTGCTGATGTAGGGAGGACATAAGTTTTGTGTAGCCTGACAAATCCGGAAAGATTTAGTTTTGGAAAGATTACAGTCTTGGCAAAAGATCGTGTCTATTGCCTAAGGACCAGTCTAGCTAAATATGATCCTAGTGATGTATGTTAATTGAGAACCAGATAAATTAAATGCTGATAGGAACATGGAAAAACAGGCTTAATATTATGTTGCTAGAATATAGAAAAGTTGTGAATTGTTGTTGTTTAAACCCTTACCTTCTGTCTTAGAACCAATACTGTGTATTGGTTCTAAGGCAGAAGAACAGTAATGGCTAGGCAGTGGGGGTTAAGTGACTTGCCCAGGGTCACACAACTAGGAAGTGTCTGAGATCAGATTTGCACTTAGGACCTCCCATCTCTGGGTCTGACTCTCAATCCACTGAGCCACCCAGCTGCCCCTTGTGAATTGCTTTTTAGAAAACAAGATGGAAATATACATTAAGAGCTATAAAGCTATTTATACTTACTGACTTAGGGATTCCATTACTAGGATTAGGCCTTTTTGAGAGGGTAAAAAACTGTGTATGTATGGAAAATATTCATGGGAGATTTGTTGGTAATGACAAATTCCTGGAAATAACACAAATGCAACGAATGGGAGAAATAGCTGAATAGATTGTGATATTTGAATGTAATGGATTGGGGGGCAGCTGGGTAGCTCAGTGGATTGAGAATCAGGCCTAGAGATGGGAGGTCCTAGGTTCAAATCTGGCCTCAGACACTTCCCAGCTGTGTGACCCTGGGCAAGTCACTTGACCCCCATTGCCCACCTTTACCACTCTTCCATCTATGAGCCAATACACAGAAGTTAAGGGTTTAAAAAAAAATGAATGTAATGGATTGTATTATGTTATTAGAAATGACAAATTATTGGAAATATAAAGAAAATAAGGGAAATATATGAAGAGATGAAAAGAGAATAATATATGAGAACTATGATTACATCACAAAAACAGCCACAAAATCAAGAGAAAAAAGTATTGAAGTAAAACAAATCCAAAGGGAACTCAAAAGCAGAGGATGCCAATATTAGCACACATATATAATTTATATATATATGTGTATATATATATATTTTTTTTTTTAAACCCTTAACTTCTGTGTATTGGCTCCTAGGTAGACGAGTGGTAAGGGTGGGCAATGGGGGTTAAGTGACTTCCCCAGGGCCACACAGCTAGGAAGTGTCTGAGGCCAGATTTGAACCTAGGATCTCCCGTCTCTAGGCCTGACTCGATCCATTGAGCTACCCAGCTGCCCCCTATAATTTATATATTTTTAAACAAATTGTAAATAATGTGAAGCTTGTGGCTTTGCACTTAATTTTTTATGTACTTGTTTAGGTAAATATTTTCTTGGTGATGGTGGTAGTCATATATATAATAAAAATGAAAATAATTCTAAAAGTTAAATTATAACAAGTTTAATTGGTTTTATCATTGTTTAAATATATATTGCTAGCTCCAATAGCCTCTACTATGTAATCCATGGAGATTATATTGAAATCACTAGTGACAGTGCAGTTCCTTGAGGAATTGACATGGGGGGGATGCTGTGACTTTTAACTTTGATCATGAGGAATTTGTGAGGAGGTGGAGAGTGTAACTGCTATTTATAAATCAAGTGAGAATTAATCATTATCTGTGAAGCAATTTTCCCTGACAAGACTGGAACAAGATAATGAGGAGACAGAAGGAAAGAATGTATTTTGAGGGCACTAGGTTTTTAATCTTTATCTTAAAAGAGGCAAATATTTATTTGTGAAGTTTTAGTTGTGAGAAAGAGCACAGAGTCACCTTGCCTCTCACAGATACTCTTTAATTCTCACTTCTGGAACAAAGTCCTACCATTAAGAGGTCAAGATTTGCAGAAAAGTCTCTCAAAAATCCTCCTATTTACTTATATGGTGTTAAGTTACATAGCAAACAGCTGTTATTTTTTAGGTCTAAGAGATTAGAATTTTATATAGTGAGATGAGCAACTGTTTGTGGAAGAAATGGTTTCTCCAGTGTATTAAGTAATATTTAGTATCTTGGATTAGGAGACTTAAAGCTAATTTTTTTCCCTAAACCCTTACTTTCTGTCTTGGAGTCAATACTGTGTATTGGCTCCAAGGCAGAAGAGTGGTAAGGGTAGGCAATGGGTCAAGTGACTTGCCCGGGGTCACACAGCTGGGAAGTGTCTGAGACCAGATTTGAACCTAGGACCTCCCATCTCTAGGCCTGGTTCTCAATCCACTGAGCTACCCAGTTGCCCCAAAAGCTAATTTTTTAATTAGAAAAATGTTGTAATTTTAGTAATCGATAAGGAAATAGTCAAACATAACTTCGATTACTTTAGGACTCAGGAGGGTAAGAATAATTGTGGTAACCAGTCCAATAGCAGGCTGAAGGATAACTACCTCATATTGAAAGGCATTGACTTTCAAACTCTGCTATAAATAAATGAAAAGGAAGTTTTGGTTTTCCTAGTTGTTTATTTTTGAACTTTTCTTCAATCAAAGGAGATGTTTATAAAGTGCTTAGCACAGTGATTGACACAAGGCCTTTAAGCTTCTTCCATTCCATATGTTAATGTCTTTGGGGGGCTTGTGTTGTGTCCTTACTGTGTTTTATCAGAATAGAAAGAGTAGTCTGTCCTTGCTACCTCCAAGAAATGTTCAAGATTGTAGCTTGCTTCTTTTTCTTCCCTTTTTCATTCATACTTAGTTGAATTGTTCTTTCTCATTCTTTTTCAGGTGGCGCTGCCTTACAAGCCATATTTCTACATAGCAACAAGAAAGGTAAATATGTGTATTTTGCCGGATCAGGCAACATTACCTGTGCATTACTTTTCAGTGGTTTGGAATCTGGAAAGAAGATTTTTTAAGTAGGAAGTTAGAAGATACAGTAGATTTTAATAAAGAGCTAAAATTTTGGTCTCATTGTAGGGTTGTGAGAGAGAAGTATCATCTTTTCTTTCTAAGAAGTTTCAAGGGAAAATTGCCAAATTGGAAACTGTTCCCAAAGAGGATCTGGATTTGGTGAGTGTTGTCTCACACATTTATGAGGCAGAAAGACTGTAAAAGGCTTAGAAAGTGAGTTAATCTGCTGCTTTGTGGCCTAGGAAACAAGGACTGGGAGAATCATCAAAAGACACTGACTAATGTTAATTCCAGGTGCTTCTTCAGGCAAGATGCTCAAAGGCTAAGAGCTCTATGAACTAGTTTCCATTTGTCTTTGTTGTATTGTACCTATTCTTGATTTCCTTAATTCCCTGTCATTAATAAAATCTCTTCCCATGAATTCATTTTATAGTCAAATCACTTGGTGGGCTTGAAGCGAAATTACATTAAACTCTCTTTTAATACTGTGGATGACCTCGTAAAAGTGAGGAAGGAGATTTCCCCAGCTGTGAAGAAGAATCGAGAGAGGGATAACACCAGTGATACCTATACAGCTATGTTGTCTAGGTAAGCTGCATCTTCCATCAATTGTGAGGTCCTAGGTGATATCCATTCCATTTTCTTGATCCTAGTAAATTAAGTATGTGATTTTTATGGAGCAACAGCATGATGCCAAGCTTTATTTGGTTGAAGTATCCTTGAGAAATCAAACTAAGTCCTAATGCTCTTGATGTAAGTGGTAGAAAATTTTTTTTTATTTTGTCTTAGGGAACCAAGTATAACTATGTCTTTTATTAAAGGCAGTGTTTGTGGATAGGTTCCACTCATCTCATAAATTGATTTTGAGTCCCAAGCACATTTTATTATTTTTATCAATTTTAGATTTTATTCAGATAATATTTACTGTGGAAGACCTGACATATAAAAAATGAAAATGAAGTATAGGGGAAGGATTGGGAAGTGAAAGCCAGAGGTAGGAGAAGGTCATATTGGGTTAAGAAGAAGAAACACCCCAATTTAGGAAGAAGGCAGTTAAGTTTGAAATGTAAAATGTCCATAACTATTCACTTGATTTGAAGATGGATTTTCAGAATGCTGTAATTATCAGTCAATTCCTGAACCTTCTGTTTAGCATATAAAAGTCTATAAGACAGACAGTGGTTTTGAGATCCTAGAGTCAGCAGTTTCCTACTCTGATGAAGAAGAGAGGGGGGAGCATGGTGAATGATAGTTGATAGGGTACAATAGGAGGAACAGACCCTTTTTCCCAACTCATCCTTCCTTGACTGAGAGCTGAGGCCTGACTACTGGCATAAATCTTCAAGAATTTGTAAACTATTATCCTAGGTTGTGTGTTCTATAATTACATGGTCTTAAGGATCATCTTGATGAACTCACTCAGCTTTGATTTTCATATTCATTTAATATGAATATGAATATGGATTCATTTAGTATGAATATGGATGAATAGAGGAGTTAATGACTTTTTTTCTTTTCTGTGAAGTGCATTGATGGGAGTTAGTGTAACTACTGATGAAGGAGTCTCTAAGAAGATAGCTGACCAGTTGGACAACGTAGTTGACATGCGAGAGTATGATGTTCCCTACCACATTCGTTTGTCCATTGACCTGAAGATCCATGTGGTGAGTACCAATCCCAAATGTTGGTTTCTTTGGGAAGGCCTTGATGTCTAAGAAATGCTAAAGTGAAGCTGGACTCCTTATAGTATAAAAGTATAGAACTTATTATATGTTATAGAATTCCATAGTTAATGCAGTGTACATCTCCTTTGATCCCTTTCATAGGCTCATTGGTATAATGTTCGGTACCGGGGCAGTACCCTTCCCATTGAAATCACCCGCCGAGATGACCTTGTTGAACGACCTGTAAGTAATACTTATATTTTCTTAGCTGAGGTTGTGACAAGCTCTTTCTTTTTTTCCTAAAAACTTTGTTATATATATATATATATATATATATATATATATACATATGTATATATATATGTATTTTTTTCTAATTGCCAGCAGAAACAATTTTTAACATTCATTTTCTAACATTCTACAATCCAAATTCTTCCCCTTTCTCCCTCCCCTCTTCCCTCCCTGATGTGGCAAGTAATATGTGTGTTATCATGCAATTTATATTTCTTTGTCATGTTGTGAAAGAAGACACATCACACAAAGAGGAAAATATAAATGAAGGAAATAAAGTAAAAAATATTTTTCAATCTGCATTCAGAGTCTTATCAGTTTCTTTTATGGTGTTGGATAGCATTTTTCATCATGGAATTGTCTTGGATCTTTGCATTACTAATAGTAGTTAAGTAATTTACAGTTGATCACATAGTAGTTATGTTAATATGTATAATGTTCTCCTGGTTCTGCTCACTTTACTCTTCATCAGTTCATGCAGGTCTTTTCTGGTTTTTCTGAAATCATCCTGTTCATCATTTCTTATGGCACAATAGTATTCTGTTACAAATACAGCCATTTCTTAACTGATGAACATCTCATTAGTTTCTAATTCTTTGCAACCACAGAAAGAATCACGATAAATATTTTTGTACTAGTTCTTTTCCCCTTTCTTTGATCTCTTTGGGACACAGATGTAGGAGTGGTATTTCTGGTTCAAAGGATATATAGTTTTATGACCCTTTGGAAATAGTTCCCAAATTGCTCTCCAGAATGGTTATATCAGTTCACAGCTCTACCAGCAATGTATTAGTGTCCCAATTTTCTCCATTTCTTACAACTTTATTTTTTTTCTCATATTAGCTAATCTGATATGTGTAAAGTAGTACCTCAGAGTTGTTTTAATTTCCATTTCTCTGGTCAATATTGATTTGGAGCATTTTTTTCATATGGCTGTAGATATTCTTCATATCTTTGAGAATTATACTCAGATCCTTTGAGCCTTTATCAATTGAAGAATGACTTGTGTTCTTATAAATTTGACTTAGTTGTGTATATATTTGAGAAATGAGGCCTTTGTCAGAGACATTCGTCATAAAAATTTTTTCTCAGTTTTTTGTTTCTCTTGTGATCTTGGTTGCATTGGTTTTGTTTGTGCAAAACCTTTACATTTTTATTTTTTAGAATATTTTTCCATGGTTACATGATTCATGTTTTTTCCCTCCCCCCAACCCATCCCCCCACTCCCTGTAGCCAACATGCAATTCCACTGGGTTTTACATGTATCAAGACCTATTTCCATATTATTGATAGTTGCATTGGGGTGGTTGTTTAGAGTCTACAACCCCATTCCTATCCCCATCAACCCATGTGTTCAAGCAGTTGTTTTTCTTCTGTGTTTCTATTCCCAGTTCTTCCTCTGAATGTGGGTAGCGTTCTTTACCATAAGTCCCTCAGAATTGTGCTGGATCATTGCATTGCTGCTAGTAGAGAAGTCCATTATATTCAATTGTACCACAGTGTATCAGTCTCTATGTATAAGGTTCTCCTGGTTCTGCTCCTTTCACTCTGTATCAATTCCTGGAGGTCGTTCCAGTTCACATGGAATTCCTCCAGTTCATTATTCCTTTGAGCACAATAGTATTCCATCACCAACAGATACCACAATTTGTT
>NC_058130.1:739327936-739396829 GCF_016433145.1 Gracilinanus agilis | reverse complement strand
TTTGTTCAGCCATTCTCCAATTGAAGGACATTCCCTCATTTTCTAATTTTTTGCCACCACAAAGAGCACGGCTATAAATATTTTTTGTATAAGTCTTTTTCCCTATGATCTCTTTGGGGTATAAACCCAGTAGTGGTATGGCTGATCAAAGGACAGACAGTTTTTTTTATAGTCCTTTGGGCATAGTTCTAAATTGCCATCCAGAATGGTTGGATCAGTTCATAAGACCACCAGTAATGTGCAAAAACCTTTTAAATTTAATGCATGCAAAATTATCCATTTTACATCTTGAAATCTCTGTCTCTTATTTGGCCATAAATTTTTCTCTTACCTATAAGTCTGACAGGCAGATTACTCTATTTTCCCCGATTTGTTTATGGTACCATCCTTTATTTCTAAAGCATGTATTAATTTTATTTTGGTTATGGTATGAAATGTTGGTCTATGCCTAGTTTCTACCAAACTGTTTTCCAATTTTTCCAGCAGTTTTTATCAAATAGTGAGTTCTTATCACAAAAACTCAGATCTTTGGGTTTATGAAATACATACTAGATTACTATGGTTATTAAAAAAAACACAACAAACCCATATTACCTTAGTACCTTAGTACCAGTTTTAAGACAGTACCAGTTTTAAGACAATAAGGGTAGGCAATTGAAGTTAAGTGTCTTAGAGCCCAGGATCACGTGGCTAGATAGTTTTTGAGGCTAGAAACCCAGCTCTTCCCAACTCCAGACCTGGCACTCTGTCCATTTATGCCTGCTACTTAGATGCCCCACTACGGCCATTTATTTGAACAAGGGGGTGACATAGGAGAATAAGAATAACAACCAACATAGAGTACTTTAATGTTTGGCTGGTACTTGACACATATTTTTGCATTTGAGCATTTAAGGCAGAACAAGAAAGAATTTTAGAAATCAGCTAGATCTCATTTAACAGATAAAGAAACTAGGTCCTAGAGAGGTTTTAACTTGTCCAGATAGGATAGTAAGTGTCAGAGCTGGGATTTGAACTCCAAGTTAACAATACTAAATCTAGAAAGACCACACTACCATGCTGCCTTTCATGATTAGAGCTAGGTTTTAGTAAGAATGATTTGGTAGGGATGTTGAGGATAGCATATTATTAGGGAGAATTCTTAGAGAAAAGGAAAATTTACTTATTGTAATAAGCATGAAGCGAAAAATGACAACTGAGACACACTGCCCTAAACTATGGTGAGTGCAAAGATAGTTAAATAGAGGATTTATGAAGTGAGTGTGTGACAAGTCCTGAGCTATGTATTAGGCTATATAAAAAGAGTCCAAGACTGAGTGAGTACCTAATCTAGTCCATTGATCTATTTCTTAGCCAGTACCAGATGGTTTTAATGATTACTACTTCATAATATTGTTTGCTCCCCTTCCTTCATATGTTTTTCATCATTTCCCTTGAAATTCTTGATCTTTTGTTCTTCCATATGAATTTTATTATTTTTTCTTCTATGTCTATGAAATAATTACTTGGTAGTTTGATTGGTTTGGTACAGAATAGGTAAATTAGTTTAGTTAGAATTGTCATTTTTATTATATTGGCTTGCCCTATCCATGAAAAATTATTGTTTTTACAGTTGTTTAGATCTGACTTTATTTGTGTGAAAAGTGTTTTGACATATAGTTCCCAAGTTTATCTTGGCATATAGACCCCAAGTATTTTATATTGTCTACAGTTATTTTAAGTAGAATTTCTCTTTTCTTTCTCTTGTCATTGAATGTTACTGGTAGTATATAGAAATACTGATGACTTATGTGGGGACACACCCTTTCCATAAGACCCCATGCCCTTAACCCAGAGAGATGAGTTTCAGTGGTGATTGTTTAGGATGCTGCTATAAGCAAAGGAGAGCTAATCAATCACTTTTTCCATTAGGATCTGACTAAAACCATTTCATTTTACAGAAATGGCCTTTAAGTATCATCAACTTTTTGGCTGATGGCAATTTAAACCTATAAGATGAAGCTAGGGAACCCATATCAGCAATCACTCTTCTAATACCTTTGAGATTGAAATTTGGGAACAAAATCTACCAGTGATTTATGTATATGAGAGGATGAGGGCCAAAAGGAACATTATGGATCTGGATGCATTGGGGTCAAGAAGGGAAATTTTGGAGCTTTCCTTCTCTCAGAAATAAAGAAAGTCATCTGTGTTACCACCGAGTCTTCTCTACGTTTCATCACTTTCAGGACCCTGTAGTTTTGGCATTTGACATCGAAACCACCAAACTGCCTCTCAAGTTCCCGGATGCAGAGACTGACCAGATTATGATGATCTCTTACATGGTAGATGGTCAGGTGAGTGCTCGGCTCAGCTTTTGAAATCTAAGTCAGAACGTAGCTGAAAAACCATTCATCATCTTGGTCATACTGTTCATAACTTCCTGGACAGCATGGGAAGGTTAGGGAGCTCCTATATTCTTAGGACTTGAATCTTAATGACTCTTCTTTGGGAAGTTAGAATGTCATGGAATTGCCACTGGAGATACTTTTAGGAGGGATGGCCAGCCATATTTTGGGGTGGTAAGTTGGTTTTATTTATGGTTTTGCTAGAACTATTTTTAACTATAGGTTTCTAACCAACTTCATTAGGGATACTTGATCACCAATAGGGAGATTGTTTCTGAGGACATTGAAGATTTTGAGTTCACCCCTAAACCAGAATATGAGGGACCCTTTTGTGTCTTCAATGAGCCTGATGAGGTAAGCATGTTCTCTTTGAGAGAAATTGTCAGTCCTAGGCAGTTTCCTATGCCCAAGAACTGTGTGTTTGAGAAGACATACTAATTTGCTTCTACTTCTTTTGCCATAGGTTGGCACTGTGGCTCATTCAACTTAGTTGAAAGAAAAGTTATCAGCTAGTCTTGGGAGCGATTGGTGTTAGATTTTTCCAGGAATTAATGAATGAAAAAGCATTTATTAAGTACTTACTATGTGCTAAGTAATGAGGATCCCAAAATAGAAAAACAAGACAGTCTCTACTCTCAAGGAGCTCTTATTCTACTTAGAGGAGAGAACTTATGGGGAAGAGTTCAGCAGCAGGAGTGATTGAGATGTATTAGCTAGTTGGAGAGTCCAGTGTGCAACAGATTTTTGGTTGGCCAGAAGGCACAGTGATAATACAAATATTAAGTCCTGATGATCTTCCATTACCATTGGCAGTTGGTGATTCTTTGTTCATCTGTGATGTAAATGACCATTTCCCATGTCTAGGAATTGGGATTGGTTAAAAGGCCTAGCCCATAACTGTTCAAAGGGAGGGACTCTGAGTGGTTAGGAGGGTCAGCATGGAACCAAGGGTCTCTAGTTTTCTTCTTGAAAGAATGGCGATAGTGTCAGTGTCTAACCAACTGGGACAATAAAAGCATTGGTAAGAAGTTTGATGGGAAAACCTGATGTCCTGGGCCTTTCAGGGTCTGGTTGGATCTGGGTACCTTGATGATAAAGGTGTAGGGGGGGGGGGGTAAGTTTTCCCAAGGTTCCTTCTACCAAGGAGTGTTTAAGCCAGCATAAAGAGTAGCAAATATATCTTCTTAAAAGATAGACAAAGCTGTTGACTGTTGTACTCATTTTACTGATTTTAGGCTCATCTAATCCAAAGATGGTTTGAGCATGTCCAGGAAACCAAACCTACCATCATGGTGACTTACAATGGTGACTTTTTTGACTGGTAATTGTGGAAGCTTAAAGTTTCACTAACAGTTGTGAGGAACTAAGAATTGAGTTAAAGAGGAGCTATGTTGACTGGATGGCTGTGCTGCTCAGGAATGAGTATATTCCATTTTGGGGAGAAATAGCCTTCTAGGATATTCTCTCTACCCTAGAAATCTGTGGTAAAGAAAAGACAGTAAATTCCTGCAGTTTTTTCCAATTCCTATACAAGGAAGAGTCCCATTATTTTGCCTGTATGAGTTTTCTCATTCTTTATAGGACAAAGAAAGAGAGTATCTGATATTCAGCTTTTTTACAGAATTAACCCTAAGCATTTCCTTTTAGTACATTAGTAATAATATAATAATAGTTCATAGTTCTTCAGCATTTTATGGTTACACAGAAGTTTCATACCTAACACTAATAATACCCTTTGAGGGAGGCAAACTCAGTGGTTCCCAAACTTTTTTGGCCTGTTGCCCCCTTTCCAGAAAAAATATTACTTAGCCCCCTGGAAATTAATTTTTTTTAAATTTTAATAGCAATTAATAGGAAAGATAAATGCACCTGTGGCCATCAACGCCTCCCTGGATTGCTGCAGCACCCACCAGGGGGCAGTAGCGCCCACTTTGGGAATCACTTAGGGAATCTATACTATAGATCATTTCAATTTGATGGATGAACAGACTGCCTCAGAGGAGTTAACTAGCCTGCTGAAGGTCACCCAGCTTGTAAGTGTAAGATTGGGGATCCAGTGCTAGGTCTCCTATCTCAAATTCAGGATCCTTCCCACTGCAGTGTGTTCCTTTTGGCATTAGGAGAGAAGGAGGAGGAGAGACATGAAGAGGGGCATTCTCTGCTGTTGTTGTTCACTGTTTGTCTTGTCTCATTCCTTTCCATCTTTTCCTAGGCCATTTGTGGAAGCCAGGGCAGCAGTTCATGGGCTGAGTATGCATCAGGAAATTGGATTCCAAAAGGACAGTCAAGGGGAATACAAGTCTTCTCAGTGCATCCATATGGATTGTCTCAGGTGGGTACTGTGGTGGTTCCTTCTCCTCCCAAGAATGTCACAAGAGACTTCTATAGTAGACTGTAGGGTTCTTGGTCAGAAATGACCAGCTCATTGTAGGAAGTTATCCTTCTAGCTTCAAGAACATGGGAGTTGGACCTAGAAGACTCCTACCTTTAGAGGCCTTTTTAGTCTGACTGCTCTCTTGTTATGGAGTACAATAAAGCCTGCAGAAGTGAATGAAACCATTTGCAAAGGGTACACAGAGAGCAAATAGCAGAGGCAGAATTTGAATCCCAGTCCTTTGATTCCAGTTCCATTGTTTCTTTGTTAGCTCTTCCTAGCACTCAAAGCTAATGCCAGTATGACTGTTTATCTTCATTTTTCCTTTTCATTCTCAGATGGGTAAAGAGGGACAGTTACCTTCCAGTGGGTAGCCATAACCTTAAAGCTGCAGCCAAAGCCAAACTAGGATATGATCCTGTGGAGTTGGACCCTGAGGACATGTGTCGAATGGCCACTGAGGAGCCTCAGGTACTGCTAGACCCAGGACTTATTGAACCCAGTATAAGCTGTAAGGTGTCAAGTATCCTGGGTCTTTTAGGGAGATGGATGGTGTATGTGCCACCAAGAAGGAGACATTCAGTATTAGAACCATGCCACTCAGTAGGACTGCTTTTCCTATGTAAACATTTCCTATGTAATCATTTAGTCATGAGGTTTGCTCTAAATTGCCTCCTTCTATGTTTCTGGGTATTCACCAATGTTTAGACTTTCTCTGGGTTTGCTGCTCTATATAATCTCAGTTGCTCTGCATTTTCCCTTCCCTTTTCAGACACTAGCTACATATTCGGTATCAGATGCTGTTGCTACTTACTACATGTATATGAAGTATGTCCATCCCTTCATCTTTGCTCTGTGCACCATCATCCCCATGGAGCCAGATGAGGTCAGTGCAACCTTTGCCCTAATTGATGTGTGCTATCTGTGTTAGTGACGTCCTTTGAGACTTCTGTACCAGACAAATTTAGAGGGATTCCTGATGGAGAAGGCTGTGGTTTTGTGATCAGAGCCATTTGGGAAGGTAGGCATCTTTACCTCACTATAGAGAACAGCATCTCCTGTCTGGAGCTTAACAAATGACTGTAAACAGTTGGAATCTAGGGGCCATAATGACATGAATGAATCAATGAACAAAGCACTTCCATGCAAAGCACTGTGTTAAGGTCTGGTGATGCACATAGAGAAGGAAGAGAGGCCTGTCTGCTCAAGAAAGTTACATTTCAATAGGGAAGACACATCTGGAAGGTTTCAGCTGCAAGTCAGATAGAAAAGTCCCATAGTCCTTAGGGTGTAGCAGCAAAGCAGAAAGTGCTTCTTTATTAGGCATTTACAATGATAAAATTATATCAGTTTTTGATGTTGAGTTCTTGAATAGCATAAAAGACTTGGGGGACAAGAGCTTTCTTTTCTGAGGCTTCAACACCTGTAGGAGCAGCTGCCAGCTGCTTCCCAGGAAGGTAGTTGAAGGTGTTAGGCTGGTAGAACCCAAGGCTCTTGGGTTCAGAGTCTGGGGGAGATGTAGGCAAGGTGTGGTGCTGATTGGACTTGCCTGGCATGTTCTGCCTCCTGTCTCTCCCTCAAGTGGCTACTTCAATCAGGCAGGCTTGCCTACCTATGAATAGCAGTTGATTGGCAGTTGGTAAAGGTAGCTGACTTTTCCACAGGAACCTCCAGGAACCACAGGAATCTCCTCCAATATGAAAGTGATTAGGCCTGGGTTGGAAGCAGGTTCAGTGATAGGGGGCAGAGTTGTCAAACATGAGTCATGAACCTCTTATGGCCCAAATGCTCCTAAGTGTGACCTGAACCAGATTAAAATGTAACTGAGAAATATTTAACAAAATAAATTAAAATGCAGTAAGATAGATATTGTTAATATATGGTTTTCTAAGTCAGTATATGGTCTTCTAAAGTTTCCCTCATAAGGAGCATAAGTTTAGTGGCCTCTAGTTTTTATTTTGATACTACTGATCTGGAGGTCCTGCTTATTCCAGCAGTATTCCAGCACAAATACCCATCCCAGATGGGGAGAGGCCAGTGCCCTGGCCAGGAGTTCCAGGTTCAAGCTCCTCTTCTTTGTACAATGACTGAGATGTTTGTGTTTGTGTTTGTGAGACTTGTACCACTCCTTCAAAGTATGTTATGTGTATGTATTTTGCAGTTGTAAAGAGTCTGTTTCATCCACATCTAATGCACCCCAAATGTCTTTCTACTGATTTGTCTCTCCAAAGTGATTTGTTGTTGCTTACCCTAAAGTGGGGATCATTTAACTCAGGATCTTGGGAACTTGTTTATAATTTTCTTTCTTCCTTTTTCGAGGGGACAACTTGCAATTCTCTTCTCTATAGGACTGAATAAAGCTCCCTCTATATGATTTGCCAACAAAAATAAAATTTTGTATTTTTGTGTTTTTTGTACACATCTGTCTATTGGTGGCAGTTGGTCATGGGTTTTTGCTTGTGGTGAGGAGGAAGGTGAGTCCCTTCTCATGATTTCTTCAATTAATGTTGACTACAGGGACTAGATTAGAAGCAAATCTGGATGGTTTATGGGATATTGCCATTCTCAGGGTTTTTGTTTTTTCTCACTGCAGGTCCTACGGAAGGGTTCAGGAACTTTGTGTGAGGCTTTGCTGATGGTCCAGGCTTTCCATGCCAACATAGTTTTCCCTAACAAACAAGAACAGGAGTTTAACAAAATGACTGAAGATGGCCATGTATTGGACTCAGAGACATATGTTGGTGGCCACGTGGAGGCTCTAGAATCGGGTGTCTTTCGCAGTGACATTCCTTGCCGATTTAAAATGGTGCAACTCTTTCCTGTTCTTTTTGTTTCCTTCTTGTTTGCTTTGGGAGACTGAATACCCATGCCCCTGTCTTGTGGGTGGCCCCAAGAGACAGAATAGACTGAAGTAGAGGACAGCTCTTTTTTCATCATCTCTATCCTCACCTTGCATTTTAAGGTCCTTCCTAACTAGACACAGTGCCTCAGGTGACATTTGTTAAGGCCATTATACTGCAATAGCCATAATATCTTCTTTGTTGGTGCCGCTTTTGGGGATCAGCAAAGGATTCTAGATGAAATGTGGATTGTCAAGTCAACAAGCATTTATTGCTTGCTACATGTCAGGCCTTTGCTAAAGTTGGGGATATGATGAAAAGCAGCAAGTCTCTGCTCTCAAAATGTTCACAGTCTCATGGTCACAGGATGACTAACATGAGGAGATAGTTCCATAGTTTTTTTTGTAAAAGTGATTGATTACTTTGGTACTTTATACATACGAGGAAGTATTTTCCAGTTGCTGTGTAGAGTTTTTAAAGAGCTCTTTAAAAATATGTTGTGTGCATGGAGGCTATGGTTACAAAGTTTAGGCTAATTCATTAGACTTTATGTCAATAAAGATGGCTCCACTCCAAGAGTGTAAATTATGTAAGTTGCTCTTAAAAAGCTGGATCAGCCATATGGGGTCAGTTTGCATGTTGACAAGGGCTATGGGTTATTGAAATAACATTTTTTCCTGTTATGTCACCTTGTCTCCTCTACTAGAATCCTGCAGCCTTTGACTTTTTGCTTCAGCGTGTGGAGAAGACCATGCGCCATGCTATTGAAGAAGAAGAGAATGTGCCCATTGAGCAAGTTACCAACTTCCAAGAGGTAATAGTTCAGGATCCTCTGGGGGAACAAAGGAAGAGGCCTGAGAAACTTCTGAAGTAATATGCTTTGACTGTCCAACTTCTCATGAATGTTCAGATTCTTCTACTTGCCATCCTCTTTCCTTCTTTTATGAAATCTTATTGACGCTATATCTTCTAAGGGAAATTTCAGAAAGAGTGAAGTTAGGTGGGAATCTTCCTTTTTAGCCCTTACTACTTCTTGGAGTAAGCTCCAACCAAAGGATATTCTTGCCTTGGCTTTTTAATGACCTTCTAACTGGTCTTTCTGCTCCCCATCTATTCCTCTTCAATCCATTCTTTATATCATAGAAGCCATCTTCCTTCTGTATAGTTTAGAACAATATGTTTTATTGATCCTCACTTTTTCCACATCCCCATCTGTTACATTCCAGTGACTCCTCAACCTCCCTCTTGTAACAATAAATGAAGTCAAGCAAAATCCGTCCCATTGGCCACATCTGAAAACATACACGTCCCTATCTGTGATCCACCACTTTTTGACTAAGAGATGGGAAAGTCATGTTTCACCAGGCTTGAGGTTGGGATTGAACAATGATGATCAAAGTTTTCAAGTTTTTCAGTGTTTTGTTTTTTTTATCTTCACATTATTTTGTTCATTGCATAGGTTGTTCTCTTGGTTTTGTTTCATTTGCACTGCATCCATTCATACAAGCCTTCTCAAGTTTTTCTGTTATTATAGTATAGTAATACTCTATTAGGTTCTTATTCTATAATCTCTTCAGTAATTCCCCAATTGTTGAGGATACATTTTCCTTCTAGTTAGTAGTAGTGGTATAAGTTAAAGTTATGTTAAAGTGTATGTATGGTGACTCTTTAAAGTATAATTCCAAATTATTTTCCAGAACATTTGGGCCAGTTCATAGCTCCATCCATTATTATGTCTGTCTTTCCATAGTTCCTTTAGAATCATTCTGTTCACCTCAGAGTTTCAGTAATTTCTTAGTGCTTTTGTTTAAAGAAAAAGTATTAACTACTGATCCCACTTTTCAAGGCTCTTCTTAATCTGGCTTCATCTGACCTTCCATCCTTATCTCATAGTACTTTACTAGACTGGACTACTCACTCTCTTTTCCTTCTTATCTCTTTGCCTTCTTTTTTTGTCTCTGTGATATTGTTTATAGTGTAGTCCTCAATGCCTCCATTTCAATTTGTTGAATCTTTTTCCTTCTAAACCCAGTTCAATTGCCACTTCTTCCACAAAGCCTTCCCTGACATCAAGCCCTCCCCTGAGCTGAAAGGGATCTCTGCCTCCTCAAATTTCTCATCACATTCTACTTTTTATTTTTAAATTTTATTTTTTCATTTTAAAAAGATTTATTTCATTAAATATTTATCAATTACATGTTAAAAAATTAACATTCATTTAAAAAAATTTTCAGTTCCAAATTTTCTCTCTGCCTCTTGTCTCTCCCCATAACATCGAGAAGCCAGGCAATATGATATTGATTATACATGTGAAGTAATGTAAAGCATGTTTTTATATTAGTGATGTTGCAAAAGGAGACAATAACAAGAAAAATAAGATAGTAAAAAAGTATGCTTCAATCTGTACTCAGAGTTCATTGGTTTTCTCTCTGGAAGTAGACAGAATTTTTCATCATGAATCCTTTGGAATTATCTTGAATCTTTCTTGATCAGAGTAGCTAAATCTTTCATAGTTGATCACCCTTACAATATTGTTATTACTATTTACAATGTTCTCCTGGTTCTTCTCATTTCACTTTGTATCAGTTCATATAAGTCTTCCCAGGTTTTTCCGAAGCCATCC
The DNA here is from genome assembly GCF_016433145.1 of Gracilinanus agilis. Classification (NCBI taxonomy): domain Eukaryota; kingdom Metazoa; phylum Chordata; class Mammalia; order Didelphimorphia; family Didelphidae; genus Gracilinanus; species Gracilinanus agilis. Next base: position 739,386,605 of record NC_058130.1, on the reverse strand, counting down.
TGTTCATCATTTCTTATAGTACAATAGTATTCCATCATAACAATTGTTCCCCAATTGATGGACATCCCTTCAATAGTTAATTTGGTACCACAAAAAGAACTAGTGTGATTATTTTTGTATATATAGGTCCTTTTCCCTTTTCTTTGGTCTCTTTGGGATACAGACCTAATAGTGGTATTGCTGGGTCAAAGAGTATGCATAATTTTATAGCCCTTTGGGCATAGTTCCAAATTGTTCTCTAGAGTAGTTGGGCCACTCTTCGTGGAACTTACAACTCAGAAACAGTACATTAGTGTTCTAATTTTTGCACATCCTCTCCAGCATTTGCCATTTTCCTTTTCTGTCATGCTAGCCAATCTGATAGATGTGAAGTGGTACCTTAGATTTTAATTTATATTTCTCTAATCAGAAGTGATTTAGTACATTTTTCCATGTGATTATTGATAACATATCCTTTGACCATTTGTCAATTGGAAAATGGCTTGTATTTTTATAAATTTGGCTCAGTTTCCTATATATTTGAGAAATGAGATCTTTATTAGAGAAATTTGCTGTAATTTTTTTATTCCCAATTTTCCTTGTAATTTTGACTGCATTCATTTTGTTTGTGCAAAACCTTTTTAACTTTGTATAATCAAAATTTCATGTCACCTTTGGGAGCCAAGATGGTGGAATAAGGCAGGAACTCCCAGAGTTTCCTAAACTTACTTCCAACCAGTTATAATTATATGCCTCAAAATGAATTCTGGAATGGCAGAACCAACAAAAGAATGAAGCAAAACAATTTTCTAGCCCAAGACTACTTAGAAAGGTGTTCAGGAAAGGACTGTCTCACTGGGATAAGAGGGGAGCACAATCTAGTGTAGGCAATGTCTGGGCAAGCCAATAGAGGCTGTGCCCTAACAAGCTAGCAGCAAGACTACCACATTCTGCAACCAGATATCCTGCTCTCCAATGTAAACTTGCCACTAGCCAGGTACATGTGATCTTTAGCTCTTTCTACCCCAGGAGCAGGGTGCAATGTTAGCATACAGGAAAAAGTCATGAGGTGAGGTAGACTGGAAAAATGAGCAAAACCCAAAAAAGAACCTGACCATAAAGTTATTCTGGTGACAAGGAAAATCAAGACACAAACTCAGAAGAGGACAAAAGTGTCAAAATGACTATATGCAAAGCCTCAAAGGAAAATGTGAATTGATATCTGGCCCAAAAAGAACTGGAGGAGCTCAAAAAAAGAATTTTAAACCCAAACAAGAGAAGTAGAAGAAAAATCAGGAAAAGAAAAGATAATGATGGGAAAAAAATCAACAGGTGTAAAGGAAGCACAAAAAATATATAAAAATTCATTGAAGAAAACTTAAAAAATAGAATTGGTCAAATGGAGGAGATACATAAGCTTAATGATGAAAATAATTCTTTAAAAGTGAGAATTGGGCAAGTGGAAGCTAATGACTCCATGAGACATTGAGAAATAGTAAAACAAATTCAAAAGTTGAAATGAAAAAAATAAAATGTGAACTATCTCATTTGGAAAACAATATAGGATTGATGATTTAAGAATTATTGGACTACCAAAGAACAATGATCAAAAAAAGTCTGGACATTATGTTATAAGAAATTAACAAGGAAAACTTCTGATATTCTTGAACAAGAGAAGGGGAAATTAAGAGAATCCACTGATTGCCTCCTAAAAGAAATCCCAAAATGAAAATTGCCAAGAATATTATTGCCAAATTCCAGAGTTTCCAGGCCAAGGAGAAAACGTTGCAAGTAGCCAGAAAGAAATAATTCATATATCATGGAGCCACAGTCCAGATTACACAAAAGTTAGCAGCTTCTACATCAAAAGAATAGAGGACTTAGAATATGATATTCTGGAACGCTAAAGAGCTATGATTACAACCAAGACTCACACTCATCAAAATTGAGTATGATCCTTCAGGGGAAAAAATGGATATTTAATGAAATTAAGGACTTTAAAACATTCCTGGTTAAAAGATCAGAGTTGAACAGGAAACTTAATTTTTAAATACAAGATCCAAGAGAAACATAAAAAGGTAAACAGGACACCCTCCCCCCCTCCCAAACAATCAAGAGAATAAGTTTAAACTGTTTACTTTCCTTCATAGAGAGATGATACCTATAGCTCTTAAGAACTTTATTGCTATTAGGGCATTTAGAGCAAGTATTCATAGACAGAGGGCATGAGAGTAAGTTGACTATGGTGGGATGATATCCAGAAAAACAAAATTAAAGAGTGAGAAAGAGGATTGCTCTAGAAGAAGAGGGAAGGGAGAAATAGAATGAATTAGAAATAGAATGAAATAGAATATTCTTGAAGTTAGAAAAACTATTACAGTCAAGGGGAATGTTTTGATCTTATTTTCATCGGCATTGGCTCAAAGAGAGAAGTTTATCTACATTTAATTGGGTATAGAAATCTATTTTACTCTAAAGGGAAGTAGATGGGGAAGGGAATAAGGAAAAGGAAGACTTATAGAAGGGGAGACAAATTGGGGGAGGTGGTAGTCAGAAGTAAAGCATTTATGAGGAAGGGTAGGGTGAAAGAAGAAAACAGACGGATTAAGAGAAGGATAAATGTGAAAAATAGGATAGAGGGAAATATTCAGTAATCAAATGTGAATGGGATGAACTTGCCCATAAAATGGAAGAGAATGACAGAGTGGATTAAAAACCAGAATCCTACAATATGTTATTTACAAGAAACATTTGAAGCAGAAAGACACATAGAGTTACGGGGCTGAGCAGAATCCTTTATGCTTCAGCTGCAGTAAAAAAAAGCAGAGATAACAATTATGATCTTAGATAAAGCAAAAGCAAAAATAAATCCAATTAAAAGAGATAAGGAAGGGAAAAAGGTGTCAGAAACAATGAAGTAAAATGTCTATACTAAACATATATATATACACACCAAATATTAGAGCATCCAAATTTTAAATGGTGAAGTTAAATGAGTTACAGAAGGAAATAAAAAGATATAGTAGTGGAAGACCTTAACGTTTTTCTCAGAACTAAAATCTAACAACAACAACAAAACAAGAATGAAGTTAGGGAGGTGAATATAATTTTAGAAAAGTGAGATATGATTGACCTTTGTATAAAATTGAATGGGAATAGAAAGGAATATACCTTTTTCTTAGTGACATATAGTACCTACAGACAAATCAACCAGTTATTAGGACATAAAAACCAAATGTAGAAAAGCAGAAGTAATAAATGTATCCTTTTTTTCAGATCCTAATGCTACAAAATTTCTTTTCAATAAAGGGCTATGGAAAATAGATTAAAAATTAATTTGAGGGGGTAGCTAAGTAGCTCAGTGGATTGAGAACCAGGTCCAGAGATGGGAGGTCCTGGGTTCAAATCTGGCCTCAGACACTTTTTAGCTGTGTGACCCTGGGCAAGTCACGTAACCCCCATCGTCTAGCCCTTACCCACACTTCTGCCTTAGTACCAAAACAGAGTATTGATTCTAAGAAAGTAAGGGTTAAAATTTTTTTTGATAAGTAATCTTAAAGAATGAGTGGATCAAAGAACAAGTCATAGAAATAGTAATAATAATAATAATAACATTGAAATAAAATACTAAAAATTTATGGGACAAAGCCAAAGTTATACTTAGGGGAAAATTTATATCTCTAAATACTTACATTAATAAAATAGAGAAAGAGGAGAACAATGAATTGGGCATGCAACTAAAAAAACAACTAGAAAAAGAACAAATTAAAAACCCTCCAATTAAAGACCAAATTAGAAATCCTGAAATGCAAAGAATAAATTAATAAAATGTAAAGAAAAACCATTAAACTACTAAATGGAACTATTAGTTTTATAAATAAAACTTATAAAATAGACAAACCATTGGTTAATTTGATTAAAACAAAGAAAACCAAATTCTTAGTATCAAAAATGAAAAATATGAATTTACTACCAATGAAGAGAAAATTAAAGCAATTAATTAGGAGCTATTTTGCCCAGCTACATGCCAATAGATCTTGACAATCTAAGTGAAATGTATGAATAGTTACAAAAATATAAATTTCCCAGATTAACAACACGAATATGTCACTGATGCCTAAGCCAGGATGAGTAAAAACAAAGAAAACTATAGATCAATTTCCCTACTGAATATTGATGCAAAAATTTTAAATAAAATATTAGTAACTTATAGCAATATTTCACAAAAGTATCATACACTATGATCAGGTGGAATTTGTACCAAGAATGCAAGACTGGTTCAATATTAGGAAAATGTTGGCATAACTGACCATACATAACAATAATTCATATGATTATCTTAATAGATACAAAAAAAAGTTTTGACAAAATACAACACCCATTCCTGTTAAAAACACTGGAAAGCATAGGAATAAATGGAGCTTTCCTTAAAATGATAAGTAGTATCTTTCCAAAACCATCATCAAGCATTATTTCTAATGGATATAAGCTAAATACCTTCCCAGCAAGATTGTCTATTACTACAAATATTCTGTATTGTCCTAGAAATATTAGCTACTGTGAAAAGGGAATTGCCCTCCCTTTGTTTTCTTTAAATCAGTGACCTTTGATGTAATCAGTCAGGAACTTGAAGATCCTTTACCATTGATATGCAAGTACAGACACACCCTCAGAGAGGGAATTGGTCCCATAGGCACTCTCCCCATCCCCTTGGTGCCAGGCAAATTAAGAAACTATGATTGGTTCCTGAGATGTGATATGAGAGCTAGTGGGTGGAAAAAATGGCTTATAAAGGTGTGACCAGATATCTGAACACACATTCTTGCATTGTTGACACTCTTGCTGGAGACACTACTGTTCTGGTGACTATTACCGAAGGGAGAGGCTTACTCTGGGGACTCTTGCTGAAGAGTTTCTTGTGGACTTCTGACTGGAGATTGGAACCTGAAGGCTCATACTCTCATGCTCTTCTGACTGGAGATTGGACCTGAAGGAGCCTTTGTCAGAGGTGAATTTCATTCCATCAGAAAGCAATTAGGGTATTTAGCTAAACTGCTCCCTACCTCTTTCCTACATTTCCCTCTTTTTTCTCTCTACTTTGATTAAACTAAATTTGTTAAAGCTACTAACAGACTCATAATTTAATTTCAATTATTACAATTTGGCGACCTTTTAACTATTACACTACAGTAATAAAAGAAGATACTGAAGAAATTAGAATAGGCAATGAGGAAATTAAACTCAATTTTTGTAGATGATATGATGGTATACTTAGAGGATCAACTTAAAAATGAGTTGAAGTAATTAACAGCTTTAGTAACATTGCAAAATATAAGACGATATATAGGTCCAACTTAAATCATTAACATTTATATGTTATCTACAAAGTCCAGCAGGAAGAGGTAGAAAGAGAAATCCCATTTAAAATCACTGTACACAGTATAAAATAAGTGCCTACAGATCTACCTGCCAAAACAAATTTTAGGAACTAAGAATAATTACCAAATACTTTTCACATAAAGTCGTATTTAAATAATTGGGGGGAAAGTGGGTAGACAGAGCCATTGTAATAAAAGTGACAATTATACCTAGAATAATTATTCAGTGCCATACCAATCAAACTAACAAATTATTTTTAGAGCTAGAAAAAGTAATAATTTGTCTGGAAGACAAGGGAACTAATTTAAAGAAATGTGAAGGTGACCTAGCAGCCCATATCTCCAACTGTATTTTAAAGTGGTGATTATTAAAACAGCCTTAATACTGGCTAAGAAATAGAGTAGTAGATCAGTGGAAGAGATTAGGTACTCAATAAAATGACCATAGTAATCTAGTGTTTGATAAGCTTAGAGAGTCAAACTTTGGGGAATTCATTATTTGACCAAAATTGCTAGAAAAACTAGAATACATTTTGGCAGAAGTTAGTCATAGATCAACATCTTACACCATATATCAAGATACAGTCAAAATGGGTACATGATTTAGACAAAGGGTACTACCATAAGCAAATTAGGGAAGCATGGAATAATCAGATCTATGGATGAGGGAATAGTTTATGACCAAAAAGATAGCATCACAAGATATAAAATGGATAATTTTAATTATGTCAAATTAAGGTTTTGCACAAACAAAACCAATGCAACCAAGATTAGAAGGAAAACAGAAAGTCTCAGTGGATAAAAAACCAGATCTGGAGATGGGAGGACCTGGGTTCAAATATGGCCTCAGGTACTTCCTAGCTGTGTGACTAGACAAGTCACTTCACCCCAGTTGCCTAGCCTTTACCACAATACTGCCTTTCAACCGATACGTAGTATTAATTCTAAGACAGAAAGTTATCTATGTAAGCCATCTCTGGCAAGTGGGTTGGCTGGCCCTAATTTGTCTAGCCGGTCTATGTGGTTAGCTAGGTCTATGAGAATCTAAGACCTGTTAAAGCAAAAGTAATACAGCAGGAAACATTGGGAAGTTAGGCTGGTATAATTTTCTTCTTTATTTTTTTCTCTTTACTAATAAATACTTATAAATTTAGTATAAAATCTCTTACGGTTATTTTTTTTCATAAAGCTATAGTAAAAGAAGTGCTTTAAATCACCATTGATTAGAGAAATATAAATTTAAAAACAGGTTCCTCCTCACACTGATCAGATTGATTAATATGACAGAAAAGGTAATGATAAATGTTGGAGGGAATGTGGGAAAATTGGGACACTATTGCAATATTGGTGCAGTTGTGAACTGATCCAACCATTCTGAAGAGAAATTTTGAATTATCTTCAAAGAACTATAAAACTGCATATCCTTTGACCCAGCAATATCACCTCTAAGTCTGCATTCCAAAGAGATTTTTTAAAAAAGAGGGAAGGACTTATTTGTATAAAAATATTTATAGCAACTCTGATAGCAAAGAATTGCAAGTTGAAGGGATGTCCATTAATTGGTAAAATGACTGAGCAAGTCATGGTATAATGATTATGTTGGAATAATATTGTGCTATAAAATATTATGAGCAGGATGGTTTTGGGGAAACCTGGAAAGACTTATATGAACTGATGTAGAATGAAGTGAGCAGAACCAGAACATGGTACACTGTAACAATAATGCAGTATAATGATCAGCTGTGAAGGGATTAGCTATTCTCAGCAATACACTAATCCAAGACAGCTCTAAAAGACTTATGATGAAAAATGCCAAACACCTCCAAAGAAAGAACTGATGGAAAGTAAATGCAAATTGAAACATACTATTTTTCACTTTATTTTCTTTCTAGATTTTTTTATTGGAAATGTTTTACATGATATTACATATATATCATATATCAAATTTACTTTCTTAAGGAGAAGGAGAAGTAGAGAGGGAAAGAATTTGGAACTCAAATTTTTTAGAAAACATGCTAAAATTTAATTTTACATGTACATGGGAGAAGAAAATAAATATCGAAAGATTTTTTAAAATGTTCCATCTTCTAGACAAAAAAAATTTTTTTTATGCAATCCATTTTCTCACATTACACTCTGCTTAGGGCTTTCCTTTATATTTACTACATTGTCACTTGAATAAGTTTTTGGTGTACTAGTCCCTCCCATTAGGCTCTGTGCTCCTTGACCACATTAGACTATCGTATCTTTTTGTGGCATTGGTACTGACCACTGGCCTTTGCATATAGATGGTATTAAATAAATATTTTTTGAGTTGTGCTAATTTATCTAGTTAAGGACCTGAGTTTGAGCTCCTTAAAGGAATTGCTCCAAAACAACTATCTTCCTGCTTTGGTTTCCAGTTTTTGTTTCTTTTTCCTTCTGTAGGTATGTGATGAAATTAAGAACAAACTGACCTCCCTGAAGGATGTACCCAATCGAATTGAATGTCCTCTCATATACCATCTGGATGTGGGTGCCATGTACCCCAACATTATCCTTACTAACAGGTTGCAGGTGAGGATGAGCTTCTCCATTTTGAACTTTTGGGGATTTGTTTAACCAAAACTTTCAGTCTGTCTCTCTTTTTAATCTCTAGCCTTCTGCCATAGTAAATGAGGCCACATGTGCTGCCTGTGACTTTAACAAACCAGGTGCTAACTGTCAGCGAAAGATGACCTGGCAGTGGAGGGGAGAGTTCAGTAAGTATTTGGTCATTGTTTTCTTCATTGGATAGACAGCTACTCAGTTTAGAAGCAGCTGCTTTGCAAAGGATTCATGTCCTCTGACCTTTTTTACCTTCATCCTCTTACTAGTGCCAGCCAGCCGCAGTGAGTATCATCGCATTCAGCAGCAGCTGGAGTCAGAGAAGTTTCCCCCATTGTTCCCAGACAAACCAGCCCGAGCATTTCATGAGCTATCCCGAGAAGAACAGGCTAAATATGAGAAGAAAAGACTGGCAGGTGAGTCATTTATTAGTGATCTAATCTTCCAAATAGTAGACTACAAAGTCCCCTAATTAAATTGTAACTGTCAAGGAGCAGCCTACCTTCTTCCTTAAATTTCCCTAAGTTACAATTGATGTTGCTGTGGGACTAGGCTTCCTCTTGGGGGCATTGATGATGTCCAGCCTCTCTGCCTCATTCATACCCTGCTATGGTCTCTCTGCAGTATTATAATCTGGGGTTATTTAATCATTTGGGAGAATCCCATTCAGGTCCAGGTTTGGCTTGATGACCCATCAAATTCTGAGTAGGTCTCACTGGTCTCTCTGTGTTTTCATCATGGCACAGATTACTGCCGAAAAGCTTACAAGAAGATCCACATCACCAAGGTGGAAGAACGTCTCACTACCATCTGCCAGCGGGAGAACTCCTTCTATGTAGACACAGTCCGAGCTTTCCGAGACCGACGATATGAATTCAAAGGACTACATAAGGTAGAGAGGTCAGGGTCTGCTTGAAGGTTCTGGGGGAGAGGCCTTACCAAGGCCCATTGCTGAACTCCTTCCTCCTCCCTAATTCTGTCCTGAGAAACTTTTGACTGGTTTGCCTCACCAACTGGGCTCCTTCAGTTTTGATGAGCCCATTCTGAACCTTTTGTCTAAGGCTACACACAGAAGGACATTGACCTTCAGTTCCTTGGGCTTTGAAAAATGAAGTCACTCAAGGTTATGATGTGAGCTTATCTCAGTGAGCATCATTGCACTACAGCGTGGCCTCCTTCAGCCAAATATTTCTGATCCCTTATCTTCAGAGAGTTAATTTCATTCACTTAATCTCTGTTTGCCTCAGTTTCCTCATCCATAAACACAGGGATGATTAAAGCATCCTTCTCCCAGGATTATTGTGAGGATCAAATAAGATAATTTATAAAATCCTTAGCACAATGCCTGGCACTTAGTAGATGTGGATTAAATGTTAACTATTGTTATTAACATCATCATCATCATCATTATTATTATTGTTAATATTTTTATTATCCTGAGATGCTGATCTACAGGTTTTAATAGTTCAGTGCTTCTGTTCCTTTTGTGTTTAACATAATCAGTTAGCAAAGATGATTGAAGATAAGTCCCCAAGGAGTGAGGTGTTCATATCATTAAGCAAATTTTCCAGAGAACTAAAGCTGAACCTTTCAAGCAGTAAAAACTGTTCATTCCAAGTATTTCTGATAGAAATCTTTCTAAAATGTGTGGTTTTCATCCTCAGTTTAAGTCAAGGAAGTAGACAATGTGTTTCACAAAGATTGTAGGGCATGAAAAACTTACTCAGTGGATGGAGAGCCAGGTCTGGAGTCTGGAGGATCTGGGTTCAAATTTGGCCTAAGCCACTTTCTAGCTATGGTAACCCTTAACTCCCATTGTCTAACCCTTACCATTTTTCTACCCTGAAACCAATACTTAGTATTGACTCTAAGATGGAAGGTAGGGGTTTTAAATAAATAAGTAAAAACAAAAAAGGTTTCAAAAAAGGCTCTGAGTGGGCCCCTAAGACACTTTGCCAAGAGCCCAGGCCCTGGAGTGACGCTCAAGCTAAAACCTTTGGAGAATTACACTGCCAGGATCCCATAGATTAGACTTTTCCCATTAATTACTAGGTTTGGGACTATATTTTAGAGGACTTAGGTTACCCAGAGCCTTACCTCAGGACAAATATGGTATTGCTGCTACAGTAACCATTTGTTCTTGTTATTTAATTTCTGAAACAGAAATTAAATAAAACATTTTCTTTTATTCTCTACTTTGCAACAACTATCTTGGGGCTCATGAATTCCTTGAGCTCAAAGGGAAAAGTCTTTTAGGGGTGATTTCTCTGTGCTTGACTCAGGTATGGAAGAAGAAGTTGTCTGCTGCCATGGAGATGGGAGATGCTGCTGAAGTCAAGCGGTGTAAGAACATGGAGATCTTGTATGATTCCTTGCAGCTGGCTCACAAGTGTATCCTCAACTCTTTCTATGGCTATGTCATGCGCAAAGGGTATGTAGGTGGAACTGCTGGTAGGTAGAACTCTCCGAATCCCATTACTGCCTCCATGTCTCTTTCCTTTTCCCTGGTTTATAGCAACTGAATGGCATCCATGAGGTACAAGTGCTAAGGAATCTCGGAGAAAAGAGGGATGGCATCTGGCTTGGGGAGATGAGGAAAGATTTCCTGGAGAAGGTGGAACTGGAGCAGAGCCGAGAACATTACAAAATGAGCCAAAGAAAAGCTCAGGGCTTCTCTGGGAGATGGCAAATGGTCTAGTTTGACTGGGGCATGAGAATAGTAAAATAGTGAGATAAGTAAAGTGGGGAACAAGACTAAATTGAAGTTAGAAGGTGGCAGGCTTTGTTAGAAAGTAGAGGAAGCCATCAGAATTTTCTGAACAAAGGGGGTGACTATAGGAGAATAAGAATAACAACCAACATAGAGGACTTTAATGTTTGGCTGGTACTTGACACATATTTTCGCATTTGAGCATTTAAGGCAGAACAAGAAAGAATTTTAGAAATCAGCTAGATCTCATTTAACAGATAAAGAAACTAGGTCCTAGAGAGGTTTTAACTTGTCCAGATAGGATAGTAAGTGTTAGAGCTGGGATTTGAACTCCAAGTTAACAATACTAAATCTAGTGAGACCACACTACCATGCTGCCTTTCATGATTAGAGCTAGGTTTTAGTAAGAATGATTTGGTAGGGATGTTGAGGATAGCATATTATTAGGGAGAATTCTTAGAGAAAGGGAAAATTTACTTATTGTAATAAGCATGAAGCGAAAAATGACAACTGAGACACACCACCCTAAACTATGGTGAGTGCAAAGATAGTTAAATAGAGGATTTATGAAGTGAGTGTGTGACAAGTCCTGTGCTATGTATTAGGCTATATAAAAAGAGTCCAAGACTGAGTGAGGAAAAGCATGGCTGGGCCCTGCAATGGAGGAATATTGTGAAGGGGATAGATGCCAGAAATACTTTGTTGATTGAATTTATAGGATTTTGAGAGAGAGAGCAGACAACTGAAGTTTTGAGCTTGGATGACTGGCAAGATGAAGGTGTTGATAGTTTGTGACATTGACATCATGTCTGCATTTATTGAGACTTCAAAGAATCTGCTTCTTTTCCTCAGAGTTTTTACCACTGAATTATTACCACTTGATACTCCTACTACCATATAGGACAGTAGTGAATTTAATGAGAGAGGAGTAGTGGTCATTATTTTCTAGGATCCACAGTCATGCTTTTTCTGTTCACAGCTAAGAGATTAGTTGTTTGTTTGTTTGTTTTTACCTCCAGATTCTTTTTTTTTCTCTTTGATTACTCTTGGGGACAGCTCCAGGCAAATATAGCCCTATTGCCTAGTGACCTTCCTTGCCTGATATACATACTGAGTTGTTACCTTTGTAGGGCTCGATGGTATTCCATGGAGATGGCAGGAATTGTCTGCTTCACAGGAGCCAATATCATTACACAAGCCCGGGAGCTGATTGAGCAGATTGGGTGAGTGTCAAAGGTAGATTCCATGGATTGGCACCTGGGGAACATGAGGAAATATTTGGGAAGAACCAGGAGGTGGATAAAGATAGAATAAGCTGCTTTGACATTGTGAAGTTTCTTCTAAAGAATCATAAAATTGTCTCTAGATTCACATAGGTCTCAGAGTTGAAGAGACCCTGAAAGGTCCTGAATGGTCCCCTTCCAAACCTGATCTCATCCAAGATCCTCAACAAATAGCATTTAATTCAAGGACCTCCAGTGAACTCTTTCCTCTCCTATATAAGGAGGCTCTTTATAGTAAGCCTAAACTCATTTTTATATGAGGCATGCCATACAGCATGCCATGGCATTATATATGGGTCTTCTTATCTCCATTCCTTTACAGGAGACCTCTAGAGCTTGACACAGATGGAATCTGGTGTGTCCTACCAAATAGCTTCCCAGAAAATTTTGTCATCAAGTCAACCAATGCAAAAAAGCCCAAGGTGACCATCTCCTATCCTGGAGCTATGTTAAATATCATGGTGAAGGTGAGTCAGTCTAGAATCAAACATGATTTCTTTCCTAATGGCCAAGAAAATAAGCTGGGTCACCTGCCACATTCTTCATTTTCATTAATATATAATACAGGTTGTTGTTCATGCTTCATTTTCTAAGAGGTCCATTGGCATTATAGGGCAAGATCTTGACTTGAGGGTAAATTGGATTTAAATGAGGCAGAGCTGCACAAACTTGTCAGCTTCACTCTCTTTTCCAGAGTCATCAAAATCCAGTGGCAAGACAAAAATCAGGATGACTGATAATGACCTTTGGCATCTTTGATATCTGACCAAGATCTAAGCCCTCCCTGTTTCTCCCATCTTCTTGGCTACTGGAACAAATTGTTCTCATCTTTCTGTTTTGCTGGGAGAAGTCTTTACATGTTTGGGGTAGACACCCTGTTAGCTCACTGATGGGTTTGAAGCCCTTCAGTTACCCTCAATCTGGTTTTTAGCCCATCTGCTTAGACAGTTTTACTGGGATGTGGCCATTTCGCATGTTTTGGTTTCTTGGAGCCACAGGGTGAAAAGGTGGACACCAAAGGTGGATAAGCAGCCCTGAAATAACTTGACAAGCCATCACATTGGAAGTACTAGTCCTCCTGGAACACTCCATGCACCCTTGGAATACATACATACAGATGTGTGTGTATTTCACACATATGAAAATGTGTGCAGATAATCATTCACACTGATTGCTCTTCTTTATACTACAGTGGTCTTATTTGTAAATCCAGCCTATGCACTGACTACTCTTTTGTTCAAAATTATCAGAGGTGAATTTGAAATAGTGAAGAAAAGTGAGAAAAGGAAGCAGTGACTAACAACAGATTGTGCTTGGCTGGTGTTTTGTTCATAAGTTAGGAGAGGAGGCAAGTGAGATTCTCCTAGAGTAGTAGTAGTCACAGATCTATTAAAAATAGCAAGGTTGGCATGGATAACTGGGCAGTTCTACTGGGAGTAAAAGATTTAGAGCCTAGAGAAAAGAATTGAAGAGATTAAAGGTATAACCTCAACCAGAATAAAATCACATGAGCTCTGCTAAGAGAAAGATGGTTATTGGAGGAGGAGAAAAGCCTATTGGAGAGTAAACTTAAGGAATAGGGAGTGAAAGAGAGCGATCACTTGAATAAATGCCTAGCTAAGAGTACATGGAAGTTTAGATGGACCCCATGAATTGGTGGGTATAAGTATTCCCTTTATTACTGATGATCACAGTGCTTCCATTCCTCCTTATGAATACCTGACATTTAGGAAATACTTCGAGATTAGCTGAATGCTTTAATACTCATGAGGAGGTCATTCAGTCCTTACAATAGCCCAATGAAGTAGGGTATGATAGCTCTTACTTCCATTTTATTGATGAGGTAACTCAGTACCAAAGAGGTTAAGGGATACCATATTTTAGTAAGTGTCAGTTGACATGTGTCATGTGCCATGTATCTCCCAATTCTAGGTTTTTCTTTCTTTTTTAAGGTTTATTGATGTCTTTTGCTTTTGTCACGCTTATGCCCAAATATTATGTCCTACCCAGTAAATTCTTGTAACAAAGATTTTTAAAACTGTTTAGCAAAACCAACCACTGCTTTAGCCATATCTGATAGCATATACAGCACATCAGACCTAGTCTAACATCTCCCTTTTTCCTGAGGGGGCATTTTTCTTTTCTCTGGGCTTAGTTTGATTATTATAATTAGTGCATCTGTCAGGGATTATCTAAGGCAGACCATTTCTTTTTTTCTATTGATTTTTTAAATTAAAAACATTTTTTAAACTCTTATCTTCTATCTTAGAATCAATACTGTGTATCGGTTCCAAAGCAGAAAAAGTGGTAAGGGCTAGGCAATGGGGGTTAAGTTACTTCGCCCAGGTTCACACATTTAGGAAGTGTCAGAAGCCAGATTAAAGACAACCTATCTCTAGTCCTGAGTCTAAACCTAGACTCAATCCACTGAGCCACATAGCTGCTCCCTTTTACTATTGATTTTATTGTAATTTTGCATAGAAAATATTTTAAGACATTTATACTTGTTCCTTTAGCCTATTTCTGGATGAGACCAATATGGGGGTCCTCTCTAGCACTGGGAAGGATTCTTCAAGCTGAGGAAGGAAAAAAGTTGCAGCTAGATTGATTCAGTATAATTATCTTCATTGTTTGTACTCCATAGCCTTCCATATTTAACATGCAAGATCAACTCTATCCTAGGTATTAGAACAGCACAAGTCCATGGGCTATGTAGTTCATAGTCATCAACCTTGTCACTGGTCCCACTCATATCTTGCTTTGAGCTTTTAGGTTCTTGCATTATCCATTGTGAGTAATGTGAACCTTGTTCTTTAGACCTTTCCCTGCATGATGTCCTGATTCCCACTGCCTGTTTCTGTGCTAACCCCACACTGTGTTCTGACCACTTGCCTTCATTATTATCTGCTATCTTACTGTCTATGGTCATAATCTGATTATTCCACTCACTGGTCCACATTTCCATCTAATGCCCACTGCTAGAGCCTCCCCAGATTGCCCAAATCATCCCATCACTCAACAGGTGCTGGATACTTATAGACAAAGCTAGAGAATCTGCAGTTGTTTATGAAATCTTCTGAAAAATATTCCCTTTATTGGTTTATCGAAACCGAAAGGCATCAGCATTGTTAATGGCTAGTCTAGTTTACTAGAGAAAGCAAGAGATGGATAAGAGGTAGAAGATGCTGAAGATAAAAAATACAAGATGAGAGAATGAAAAATAAAATTGGAAATCACTTGATCTTAATATTTAATTCCTTTCAGTGAAGTCAAAGCCAAGTTTTATGTCTCAAGTTCATTTGGCAAAACTGCATCAACTTACATTATTCTTTTCACAACTTTTGACACATTTGTCAGATGAATAATACAAATATGACATCTAGTGGCAAAAGGGGGAAGCTTAAACAGTCTCAAAAATCTTTTCACTGTCAGTGGAATGATTTTGGAATATTTGCTTCTGCGAGAAAGACATGGTGGTAAAGTCCTGGATGCAGAATCAGAAGAATCAAATCCCATTCTCAATATTTATTATTTGTATGATCCTGAGCATCTGTTTACTTATCTAGAAGATGGGGGCAATAATAATACCAAATGAAGATAATGTGTGTGTACATGTATATTTTTTAACCTTTACCATCTCCATTAGAATTGATTCTAAGTGGGGCAGCTGGGTAGCTCAGTGGATTGAGAGTCAGGCCTAGAGACAGGAGGTCCTAGGTTCAAACCTGGCCTCAGCCACTTCCCAGCTGTGTGACCCTGGGCAAGCCACTTGACCCCCATTGCCCACCCTTACCAATCTTCCACCTATGAGACAATACACCAAAGTACAAGGGTTTAAAAAAAACAAAACAAAACAAAACAAAAAAAAGAATTGATTCTAAGTATCATTTTCAAGAAAGAAGAGTAGTAAGGACTAAGCAATTGGGGTTAAGTAATGTGCCCAGGGTCACACAGCTAGGAAGTATCTGAGGCATATTTGAACCCAGAACCTCTCATCTTTTAGCCTGGCTCCACTGAGCTACCTAGCTGCCCCCAAAAGTGAATTTAACACATACTTTTTGATAACCTGAGACAGAACAGTTTCAGTAAAGTATTGGAGTTGGAAGATAAGATGCAAAGAATCAAGAAGTGAGCAGAGAATGAGGAAAAGGAAGCAATAAAGACAATTTTTATAAGATTTGTTTCCCTGTTTGCATTTATTTTTAATGTTCATTTTTAAATTTTGGGTGTGGAATTCTCTCCCACCCATTAAGAAAGGCAAGATGTGATATCAATTTTACATGTGAAATCATGCAAGACATTTCTATAATTAGCCATGTTGCAAAGAAAAAAAGACAAGAAAAATTAAGTGAAAAAGTTATACTTCAATTTGCATTCAGATTCCATCAGTACTTTCTCTGGAGGTGGATAGCATTTTTCATCATAAGTCCTTCAGAATAGTTTTAGATCATTGTATTGATCAGAATAGCAGGGGGCAGCTGGGTAGCTTAGTAGATCGAGAGCCAGGCCTAGAGACAGGAGGTCCTAGGTTCAAATCTGGCCTCAGACACTACCCAGACACAGCATTGACTCCAAGACGAAAGGTAAGGGTTATTAAAAAAAAAGAATAGCTAAATCATTCACAATTGATTATATTATAGTGTTGCTGTTTGAAGATTGTTCTCTGATTTTGTTCATTTCACTTTGTATCAATTCATTTAAGTCTTTCCAGGTTTTTCTGAAAACATCCTGATGGTCATTTCTTATTAGCATAACAGTATTCTATCACAATCATATATCACAATTTGTTCAATAATTCCCCAATTGATGGGCATCCCCTCAATTTCTAATTCTCTGCTACCACAAAAAAAGAACCGCTAAAAATATTCTTCTACATGAAAATATTCTTCTACATGTAGGAAGGTCCTTTTCCTTTTTCTTTAATTTCTTTGGGATACATATTAGTGATACTTTTCGGGTCAAAGGGTATATACAATTTATAGCCCTTTTTGTATAGTTTCAAATTGCTCTTCAAAATGGTTGGATCAGTTTACATCTCCACCAACAGAGAATTAGTATCCTAATTTTTCCATATCCCCTCCCATGTCTGTCATCTTCCTCTTCTATCATGTTAGTCAATCTGATAGGTATGGTAGTATCTTAGAGTTGTTTTAATTTGCATTTTAAAGCATTTATCATCTGATAGTTTTGATTTCTTCTGAAATTCTGCCTATTCATATCCTGTGACCATTTATCAATTGGGAAAAGGTTTTTATTCTTATAAATTTGACTCAGTTCTCTATATATTTGAGAAATGAGGTCTCTGTAAGATTTTGACTATGAATGGGATTGGTGATACAAAGTGAAGAGAAGGCATGGTTACATCAATTTTTTTTTGAGATTCAGTAGACCTATAGCAGTGGGACAAAGGCAGAAAATAAGGAAAGACTAAGAATGAAACCGTCTTTTCTCCTCTCCTTTTCACCTCTAGAGGAGAAAAGATGATTTGGAATAAAGTTTTTTTTTAATTCTTTTTTTTTTCAAACCCTTAACTTCTGTGTATTGGCTCCTTGATGGAAAAGTGGTAAGGGTGGGCAATGGGGGTCAAGTGACTTGCCCAGGGTCACACAGCTGGGAAGTGTCTGAGGCCAGATTTGAACCGAGGACCTCCTGTCTCTAGGCCTGACTCTCAATCCACTGAGCTATCCAGCTGCCCCTTAAAGTTTTTCTCTCAAGACTGGAATAAAGAAAGAAAAGGGAGGGTGATATTGTGGGCCTTTGAGGTATAAAGTGAGTGAGAAGAACTTCAAAGACAGATGCATTAATTTTCTTAATTGAGATCCTCAACTGAGATGTATTGGGAAGGAATGGCATAGAAAACTTAAGATAGAAGATTTGTAATAGTCCCTGTAGGGAGTATGACTGAGAGTCAAGAAATAATGATGGATTGTCATGCAATGATGAGAGACAAGTTAAGGTTAAATAACATAAGTTTGTAATGGATGGAGTCAGCATGTTTGTGACTTCTTTTAGTAGTTCTCAGTAGCACAGTTGTAAGAGTGTGAGATGAGAGATTGTTGAAGTAGCACCAGACAGAGGGTTGGCTTGACATGAGAGACCAAAGGACAAAGATTCATTGGTATAGTAGGACCATGGATAGTTGAATTGTGCTCTGATGCCAAGTTCCTGGAGCAAGGAATCTGATAGATTATTGTACCAAGTATCTAAACATGGTGATTATGGCTACATGCCGTGAACCTCTGTTAATATGCTGTATGTATACCTTAGACCTGTGTTGGTAAATCTATGGCACGTGCAGCCAATGGGACATTTCTCACATCACTCACCCCTCTGCCCAGCAGCCCAGTGAGAATGCTTCCTCCCTTCCCTATCTGGGGTAAGGCAGGCTTACATGTGGCATGAGGGTTGCAGTTTGGGCACTCGTTCTCTAAAAGGTTTGTCATCGTTGCCTTAGACCAATGATGGGCAAACTATGGCCTGTGGACCAGATGTGGCCCCCTGAAATGTTCTATCCAGCCCTGTGACATTATTCCTAATCTGATGAATACAATGAGTAGGATACATTACAGCGAAACTTCGAAAGAGTTGCCTTAGAAACAGACCGTCAGATGAGCATTTCCTTTCCTTTGGCCCCCTCTTTAAAAAGTTTGCCCAGGACATGATTGGTTTTGTAGACTCGAGACTACCACACCAATGCAACTATCAACAATTTGGAAATAGGTCTTGATCCATGACACATGTTAAAACCAGTGGAAATGTGCATTGGCTATGGGGGGGGAGGTCGGGGGGGGGGTGAAGGGGAAAGTAAGAGCATGAACCATGTAACTATGTTAACTTTTCTAAAAAATAAATATTATTAAATGTTTAAAAAAAAATAAAAGCCAAAAAAAAATGTTTGCCCATCACTGCCTTAGACCATTGGGGAGCTTTGTAGAATCAGTGTGCAGGCCCCATGGAGTATAATTTTTCTACTTAAAATGATGAAAGGTTTATAAATTGCCTAAGTGGAAAGAGATAACAAAGTCCCTCAAGCTCTGGGGACCCCCCATCCCCAGCTACATAGAATGGAAGAGATATTTGTCTGTTGGTCTGCAGGAAGGCTTCACCAATGATCAATATCAGGAACTCACTGAACCCACTTCCCTCACTTACATCACCCGCTCAGAGAACAGCATCTTCTTTGAAGTGGATGGGCCATACCTAGCCATGATTCTTCCAGCTTCCAAGGAGGAGGGGAAGAAACTGAAGAAAAGGTAGGAGTCAGCCTCCCTAGTCAGAGAATATTGCCTGTGGAATTGGGTTTGGCAAGGGTAAACTGGCTGCTGCTGATTGAAGATCCAGCACTTCCATCAGCCAATAGGATAGAATAGGACATTTCTGCCGATTCCTGAAGTAATGGAATCAATGGCCAAAGACTTTGAGTGAGAAGGATGATTTTTTTGAGGGAGTTTTATTATTGTTTTGAGATTCCTTTATGTTGCTAATTCACTTGGCAGAAGGGCTTTGAGAATTGCCATTTACAAAATATCCATTGCTCTGCAGCCAACCTAGTAGCAAGACTTTCTGAGCTTAATGGAGCTGATCCTTAGATAGTAACCAACTTCTAACTTGATAGGACCTGCTGTAAAGCTTGTAGTCTTTGAGAACCCAGGGCCTCTTCTATGCCGGAATGAGCCATTAAGAGCAGGACTTTTGTGGAGGGTGTTTATGATACTTTAAACCAGCTCTCCATCTGTGAATGTGGTCCTATAGGAAAAGAAAGACTTAGTCCAAGACATGGAGGGACATGGCAATGCAGCTGCAAACCAAAGAGATCAAAGCACATGAATGTTCCCCACTTTGTTGCAGATATGCTGTGTTCAATGAAGATGGTTCCCTGGCTGAGCTAAAAGGCTTTGAGGTCAAAAGGCGGGGAGAACTACAGTTGATTAAGATCTTCCAGTCATCGGTGTTTGAAGCCTTCCTTAAGGGCAATACTTTGGAAGAGGTGTATGCATCTGTTGCTAAAGTAGCAGACTATTGGCTAGATGTGCTCTATAGCAGGGTAAGTATCGTCCCCTACATGGGTATTATTTCATTTTTAAACCCTTACTTTCTGTTTTATAATTGATAGTTGAATATTGGTTCCAAGGCAGGAGAGTGGTAAGGGCTCAACCATGGGGATTAAGTGATTTGCCCCAGGGTCACACAGGTAGGAGATGTCTGAGGCTAGATTTGAACTCAAGTCCTTTCAACTCCAGGCCTGGCTCTCAATCCACTGAGCTAACTAGCTGCCCCTCCTACCTAGCTGCCCCTGTAGTTCTCTGTGATAATAGCTACACTTGTATCATACTCTACATATATAGTCAGTTGACTTCATATACTTCACTTAGTGGGTCGGGATGGCCATCTTTTCATGATTGGAGGACAGTCAGCTGGAAGAGAAATTAAACTTACCTTGCTTATCCCACAGGGCCAGGATAGGGATGTTGTGTAGTGGCTGTGGAGGAGAAGGTTCAAGTCATAAAGAAAATCTTCCCTAATACTCAAGCTGTCCAAAAGCAGAACAGGTTACCCTCCATAGAGGGAGAGGGTCCCTTTCACAGAACATTGACACCCAAGGGTTGCATGATGCACTTTTTGTGATGTTATAGAAGTCTTCTCTGCAGCTCTGGGACTCTGCAAAGTCCAGCTAAATGGCCTGTCTTGCTGTTTCTCACATGTAACATTCCAGTCTCCTATGCCTGGAATGCACTGTCTCCTCACCTCTGTTCCTTAGAATCTCTCATTTCTTTCTTTTTAAAGCCAATTTATATGTTCTTCTTCCATAATATTTATTCCTGTGCCCTCTTGGTAAGAGGAGGAAGATGTTTCATTCCCTTTTTTTCAGGATTGTTGTTTTTTTAGTTGCTCAGAATTCAGCTTCCTTTTAATGATATTTTCATTTACATCTTTGTAGTTGATCTGTATGTTGTCCATTTGGTTTTGTTTCTTTGTTGTTTTAATCTTACTTTTTACTTATCATGTTTTTTTCAATTACAATATTACTTTTTTAATCAGCAGAAATCCTCTCTTTCCCATCACTCTTCCCTGTCTCTCCACCCTGTCCCCTTTTCACTCAGGGTCCTGAGAGAGGGGATACATGTGATCATTTCTCCATATTAGAATGTAAACAATCTGTTGTTTAGTTTTTATGTCTGTTCACACATTTATCTTCTTATGATTCTCTTAATCTGATGTGTTTGCACTTAAGATTCAATACAGCTCTGATCTTTTCATTAGGAATGCTTGGAAATTCTCTACATCATTAATTAAGGTTTATTTCTCTTCCATAGGGCTAGACTTAGTTTTACTGGGTAAGAACTACTAAATCATGTATGAACCTCACTATGATTTCACTTTGCCCTCTGATTCCAAGAGATCTGAGTGATTTTTTTTTTAAACCCTTACCTTCTGTCTTAAACCCTGTACCTTCTGGCAGAAGAGTGGCAAGGGTAGGCAATGGGGTCAAGTGACTTGCCCAGGGTCACACAGCTGGGAAGTGTCTGAGACCAGATCTGAACCTAGGACCTCCCGTCTCCAGGCCTGGCTCTCAATCCACTGAGCTACCCAGCTGCCTCCAGATCTGAGTGATTCTTGAAATATCATGTCCAGGTTATTTTTTTGGTCATAGTTTTTCAGGTACATTGAATCTTAAATTCTCTCTTTGTTCTGTTTTCTAGGTCAGTTGCTTTTTTTGTGAGATTACATTACATTTTCTTCTATTTTTTTCAGTTTTTCAATTGTTTTAATATTTCTTGTCATCTCATAAAGTCATTATCTTCTGTTTAGCATATTCTAATTTTCAAGGAGTTTATACATGGACAAGATTTCGTATTTCTTGTAATAATTTGTTCTATTCCTTTTTTTCTTTAAAAAAAAAATTCTTGCCTTCTGTCGTAGAATCAATGTGTTTTGGTTCCAAGGCAAAAGAGTGGTAAGAGCTAGGCAATGGGAAGTTAAGTGACTTGCCCAGGGTCACACAGCTGGGAAGTGTCTGAGGTCAGATTTGAACCCCCCATTTCCAGACCTAGCTCTTAGTCTGCTGAGCCACCTAATTGTTTCCTCATTTCCTTTCAATTATTTTTTTCTTCATTCTTGTTTTTTCCCTAATTTTTTCCCTCTAGCTTTATAAAATTATTTTTGACTCTTTTTTGAACCTTTTGCTTCTTTTTAAAAAATTCCTCTTTGTTTAAAAACTCTTATTTCCAGGAATTGTATTTGAATTTGTGTCCAAAGTGTATTTTTCTTTGAAGCTATGCTTGTAGATATTTGGAGTCTTTCTCTTCTTGGTTTGTGTCTTGAGCATTCCTGTCATCACAACATCTTGTAATGATGGGATTCTTTTTTACGTTTGCCCATTCTTCTGAACTACTTCCTGACTTCAGACTCGATGTTAAGGCTAGACCGCATACTTCTGGAAGGAATATCTAGATTGGTGTTGCTTACTTGGAGTATTGTAGGTTGTATGATCCCAGGTTCTCAAGAATAGCAGGCTAGAAACCTGTAAGTTTTCAATCTGGTTTGAGCTTTGAAAATTCCTGACCTGGGTTTGAGTCTAAGCAACATGCTTATGGGCTTGCCCTATTTGTAGTTCCAGTACTAATGTTGGATTCACTCCCTCTCAATTGGATGGGAAGCTCTGTTGATTCATTTACAGAACTACAAGGCTCACTCCTTGTTCTGGGATTCCTTCACTAATTATTCTGCTGCAGACTTCAGATTGGGATGGAAGCTGGGACACTGAGATCCTGCTCTGCTTCTGGAGCCTAAACCATATAGCTCCTTATTGCTTAGTATATAGTTTAGGACCCATGCCTAATCTTCACTCTGGAGCTACCCTTTTGTGATCTGGGGAGTCTGCAACAGATCTGCCAGTCTGCACCTCTTTCTGTACCTGCACAGCTTTTAAACTCCTCTTTAATTTGGGACTTCTTATCTTGTCACACAGCCTCTACTTGTTCTAGAGTATTCTGTGTAGCTGTTCCTGGCTAGGCTTTGTCTCCACTGTCTGCAGACATCTCTGACTATTTTCCTAAGCTAACTCAGATTGGAAAATCTCTTGATCAGGACTCAGTCTGGTATATTTTTGAGCCCTGATATCTTTTTAAAGTTCAGCTAAAACATCATCTTCTCCATGAGGCAATTCTGATCCTTCAAGCTGCTAATGGCTCTCTTAATTTATCATTTATTTTGTCTGTTCTTATTTGTATATACATTTATATATATATATATGTATATATATATATATATATATGTATATATATATATATATATACATGCTGTTTTCCTCTATAGCATATAAGCTCTTTGTGGGGGCAGAGCTACTTCATTTTTGTCTTTGTGATCTCAGTTCCTAGAGCAGTGCCTAGTAGACACTGAACATCTGTTGACTGATCTCATTTGTAGTAAAAGTATTATCCTCATGTTACAGTTAAGGAAGTTATAGTTTAGAGAGATGAATAGATTTGACTAAGATTACAGAGCTGAAAGTGTCAAAAGTTGGGGTTCAAGCCCAGGCCTTTAGATTCTAACTTTGCTCTTTAACCTTGTGATGAGGGACCAAGAAACCAAAAAGAGCCAGATCCCCTCTGTTCTTAGAGGCAAACGAACTCTTCAGCTTAGTGAATTCTGATGAAAAGAGGTTTTCCTCACTAATGCTTTCCTGAAATCTACTTCAGCTAATTTAGAGAACCATAGAACATTTGAATTTGGAAAGTTTTTTATTTTAAGTCCTATCCTTCCCCTTTTTAACAAATGCAGACTGCTATATTAAACGTCCAGGAATAGAACTCCTGTTCCCCCAACCCCAGATCCAACATATTTCCATGATATTCTGTTAAATATATTCAGATTATAGAGATTTTGAATAGAAAATTCCATGTGAGGGTAGATCTAAGGGGAAATATTTTTAGGTTTCAGTACTTGTTAGCCTATCCCTAGAATTTATTTGTGGACTTTCCTTCTCTCCAGGCAGCCAACATGCCCGACTCAGAGTTATTTGAACTAATCTCTGAGAACCGTTCTATGTCTCGGAAACTGGAAGACTATGGAGAGCAAAAATCTACCTCTATCAGTACAGCAAAGAGGCTGGCTGAATTCTTGGGGGATCAGATGGTGAAGGACGCTGGCCTGAGCTGTCGCTTCATCATCTCCCGCAAACCTGAAGGGTCTCCAGTCACAGAGAGGTAATTATTACAAGAATCCCAGATAGTGATGGTACAGCGAGAAAATCTGAAGCAGAAATTTAAGAAAAAATGTTCATGTTAAGGTTAAGCAGAATTGTGCATTACTTGAATCTCTCTGGGATATCCTAGGTTGGATTAGAACAGTTTTATAGGCTAAGCAACAGGATTTATTAGGGACAATTGGATGAATTCTAGCTTGGATAATTGGGTAAGAGGTGCTGGGTCTCTTTGGCAAATAACGTGGACATTGCTGTTTCACTTAGGGCCATCCCACTTGCCATTTTCCAAGCAGAACCCACAGTAAGAAAACACTTCCTCCGGAAATGGCTCAAGAGCTCTTCTCTACAAGACTTTGACATTCGGACAGTAAGTACTAAGTCTTTTCTATGCCCAACACCTCAGGATGATAAACCTGGCAGATTAGAATATCCAGGACTCCTCACGTGTTCTTTTTAGATGACACCTGACTCAAAGTCTCATAAGTCTAAAATTGGAAGGAACCCTGTAGACCCTCTGGTTTAGCCATCTCATTTTACAGATGAAAAAACTGAGGCCCAGAGAGGTTAAGCAACATGGCTATGGTCAAATGGGTAGGAGGAAAGAGAGATGAGAGTTGAACCATCAAGTGCTCAGACTCCAGACCTAGCACTCTTTGGCCTGAACCATGCTGTCTCCCTGGTGTTCCTTTTTGTGAAGTCTAGTGAGTTCCTACAGCTATAGAGCTCTGTAATCACTTTAGTAGCTAAAATGGCTGGACTGTTGGAAGAGCTTGAGCTCTGGTACAGGCTGTCAAGACAAGTGCAGAAGATAGCCAACTTGTTTGTGTCTTCCAATTCGTGCTTTCTATTTCCCATGGTTCTTGGTCCCCTGACAATGTTTTTCTGAATAACATTTGTACATAGATTCTGGACTGGGATTACTACATTGAAAGACTTGGGAGTGCCATCCAGAAGATCATTACCATCCCTGCAGCCCTACAGCAGGTAAGATTGAGTGCCTCAATAAAGCCTGGGCCCAGGTTGTCCCAAGAACTAACTAATACCTTTCCCTGATCTGGATGCCTACTTTTTTAAGGTCAAGAACCCAGTGCCACGAGTCCGACACCCTGATTGGCTACACAAGAAGTTGATGGAGAAGCATGATATTTATAAGCAGAAGAAGATCAGCGAGCTATTTATCCATGAGGGCAAGAGACAGGTAAGAAGTACCTAGCAGGTAGAGAAGAGAAGCACAATCAAGGAAATGTCTCCCTCTGGGATGACAGAGACAGTTCACAACAATGCCAGGTATATAGCACTTATATTTAAACCTGCTTGACATGACTTATCTCATTGATGAGGCTTTTGTGATTGCCTTAATGTTTCACTCCCAGCCTGGCCAGTTCTCTTTACCCTAGCCGCAGGGAACATATTCTCTGTTCTTGCTATACTTAAAAGCATTACCTCTTGCTTTTAAGTTAAAACTGTCCTCTCTGCAGCTACTTAACTGTGATCTGATATTTTCATCCTTTCTGGATTCCTCCCAGCATTTCTTGCAAATCTCATTTCCTTGGATCCTTTTTCTTTCTCTGAAAAAATTCCCTTCAGTAGATGCTTTCTACCCTCAGGCATTTTCTGTTTAATCTTACTCTAGTCATTAGACATAAACATTTATGATTTCTCCTTCCATAGGAATTAAAATAGTATTCATTCTGCTTCCTTTTTTATAAACAACTTTCTTTTTCCTCAGCATCCCTTCTTTCTATGCCAACTAATTGTTTTGAAAGCACACTTTTATAGTTTTTAACTAATAGAATAAGGGAGTTGGTACTTGCCTAGAAATTATAAGCAGCCAAATGCTTGGTTGTATAGAGTATAATTATTACTAAAGATTACTCATACTCTGTACCATGTCCTAGACTGTTTGGCTTCTTGTTTCTAGGTCACTGTAAATCAGCATCCAGAAGGTAGTCAGGGACATGGGATTTTGGACATGGAAGACCTTGGCCATACCAAGCCACTGCAGTCAGCAATCCCTATTGCCACCAAAAGGAAGCGAATCCCTGTAGAGAGCCAAGAAGAATCCCAGAACTTGGAGTTGATCCAATCCTGGCGAGAAATTTTAGGACAGCCTCCATCTCTTGGCACAACCAGGGTAAGCCAATGAAAAAGTTGAGTGGCCCTGGATTGAGAGGGAAAACAAACTCCTGATCATTGGAGGCTGAAACTCCTTCTTTGATTCCGTCTTTCCTAGTGGAACCTGCTTAATCCTCTGATCCCCTGATCAGGAAGCCTCTTAGACATCATAGTAGAACTTTTAGGGTGGTTTGGGGGAATTGTCTGGCTCCTAGTGCATGTCTAATGGGAGACACTCTTATAAGATGTCTAGAGGGTAAGGATGTTGAACCTATTTTATAGCTTTTGTTAGATTTTTCCCTTTCTACTCAATGACCCTTTCACATCATCTTTCCAGGAAGAGTGGCTTGTGTGGATCACATTCCATAAGAAGAAGTGGGAGCTACA
The DNA here is from genome assembly GCF_016433145.1 of Gracilinanus agilis. Taxonomy (NCBI): domain Eukaryota; kingdom Metazoa; phylum Chordata; class Mammalia; order Didelphimorphia; family Didelphidae; genus Gracilinanus; species Gracilinanus agilis. The sequence goes on along the minus strand of NC_058130.1, from coordinate 739,359,962 downwards.
AGCTCGTCAACGCCAAGAGCGGAGGAAGCGACGGCGTGTGGAGACTAGGGAAGGAGTGCTGAGCTCAGGGATCATCCGAGATGGCCCAGCCACAGGCCTAGGACACTTTTTGCGAAAAACAGCCCGAAGCATATTGGATCTGCCTTGGCAGATTGTACAGGTATGGTCTAAGAGAGTACAGAAAATTGAGAATCTCCTATCTGCCCTAGCCATTTGAAAATTAAGATTAAGAGAAATAGAGCCCTGGGATAGAGGGAGGGTACTCAGAAGCAAATTGCCCACAGTCCACATCTGAATAGAAGGAGGAAGAGAAAGCAGGAATTAGATTTCAGGCTTGACTGAGTTTATGCCACACTTTGATCTCCCTGGGGAAATGACAGTAACATGTAACAATATCTAGGACATACTTAGGTGCAGGCTAGGGGAAAGAGGGCAAATCACAGTGATGTGTCCTGGCTTATATACCAGATTGGAGAAAGGACCAGACCCTATGGCCCTCTAAGCTGTGTTCTGGAGCTTCTTTTTGGCAGGGGCACTGTTAATTTATCTTCAAGATTTGAGCAAAATGAACCATGTCACAGGTTAGGACTGTCACTTGTGTGTATTTTGTTTTTACAGATCAGTGAGACCAACCAACCTGGCCTCTTCAGACTTTGGGCTGTCATTGGTAATGATCTGCACTGTATCAAACTGAATATCCCACGTGTGTTTTATGTGAACCAGCGTGTGCCTAAGGAGGAAGAAGGACCTTCTTTCCGTAAGGTGCCAGAAACAACCTTGCACAGCATGGTTGGACTAGTGAAATTAGCAGATTTCTGCATTTTGGTCATTTTCATGTTCTTCTTTTCTTGGTTTTCTTCTTTCTGATCCTGTAAGAAAGCCTATCTTGGGGGTACCTGGGTGGCTCCATGGATTGAGAGCCAGGTCTAGAGACGGGAAGTCCTAGGTTCAAATCTGGCCTTAGACACTTCCTAGCTGGGTGACCCTGGGCAAGTCACTTAACTCCCATAGCCTTTTCTGCTCTTCTGCCTTGGAACCAATATACAGTATTGATTCTAAGACAGAAGGTAAGGGTTTAAAAAGAAAGAAAGTCTATTCCATTCCATGGCCCCTCTCCCATGCTACCCTGTTAAAGTGAGAGGAGATAGATACCTAATGATGCCTAGACTCTGACTTAGCAAATTGTTGCCAAAAAAGTGTAGTGCAGGGAAACACTCCTAAGTGCAGCCTGTAGTTGGAAAATATTAAAAAAAAATAAAAATACAATAAAATGTAGATAATAATATATTTTAAAACTAAGTCACTGTGCAGCCCACAGAGAGATCTTTAGATATGATGTAGTGGCTCTTGTTTTTGTTAGGGTTTGACACTATTGCTATGGTGGCTGGAGCATAGGACTTAGAATCAAAAGACTAGTGTTTGAGTTCCAGCTCTAACTGTATGAATATGAATGTTACTTATTTTCTCTAACCCTCACTTTCCACATCTATAAAGTAGAGAGAATCCTTCGATTGTTATGACAAAGTGCTTTATAACTCTTAAAGTACTGTAGAACTATAGGCTATAATAATTATACTTCTTGGGCCTTCAGGCAAGTATTTGATCTTGAGCTCCCCATATGATGTGCTCACTTACTTGACCATCAAACATGTTTATTGAGAAACTGTCTTCCATCATGGGAGAGATAAATGAGAGCCCCTGCTTTCCAAGTCCCAGGCAGTTCCGAAAAGAGCCAAGATATATATATATATGGAAATAAATGAAAAACAGTACTTTATTTAATGAAATGCTCAAATATGTGGTACAGAGAATGAGGGCTAGAGATGAGAGAATTTCCTCAGGATGAGGGAAGTCAAGGCTTGATGAAGGAGGACTTGAAGAAGCAGGATTTTGATAAGCAAAGTTGGAGTAAGAAAAACATTTCAGATGGAGGATTAGCATGAGCATGGCATGGAGAAAGAATGGAAGGAGCAGTGAGATCATCCTGGCTATCAGATGGGAGATAGGGTTGGAAAGAAAGGATGAACCTTGGGAAATAGGCAAAAAAAGAACCAGGAGAAGCCTGAGCATATTGAATTCAGTGTGCTTGTGAGAATCAGGAGTCAGAATTAAGCCTTGGAGTAATAGACACTGCTATCTTGCTTTTCCATGGCCCCGTTCTCATGGGATTCATTGAGGGTGTGCATGAGATTGAGGTATCTGTCTCCTTGGACAACCCTGACACTCCATTCATTCTCTGATTTTAAAGCTTCCACTAGACTTTTTTCTCTTACGATCATAGACTTAGAATTGGGTGTGAGGCCTTAGAGGACACCTAGTCCAATTATTCCAATTTGTGAAGAACATTAAAAGGCCTTAAGTGGCATAGCAAAGTTTTGAAACCAGGTCCTTGGACTCCCAATCCAAGCCTTCTTCTCCCTGCTCCCATGGAGCAGCCATGGTCAATGCTATGGCAAAGGATACTCTAAGATCTGCCATAAGCTCTCTGTCAATTGTTGTTTTTTTTTAATGCAGTTTGGAGTCTAAAAAAAACACAACACTATCTTTTTATCAGGTGAACAGAGTCCTCCCTCGTTCCAACATGGTCTACAATCTGTATGAGTACTCCGTGCCAGAGGACATGTACCAAGAACATATCAATGAAATCAATGCTGATTTGTCTGCACCAGACATTGAGGGCGTTTATGAGACCCAGGTAACCGCCCCTTTGGGCAGTTCTGACTTTGGAATGCATCAGGTGATGTAAGGTGAGGTTGTGGCTTCACTGTCTAGAGCAGTGCTTGCAAACCTTTTTGAGACTGTGTGCCCATGCTGCACCTTCAAGCTGCCTATGAGCCCCCTGCATAACCCCAGACAGCGGAGGGAGTAGGTGCTCTGCAGAGGTGCAGGCATGTGAAAAATGTCCTCAGGCACTGTGGAGAGGGGGGAATGGAGCAGCTCCCTCTGGCATGCCAGGGCACACATGCAATGCCTTTGCCAACACAGGTCTAGAGCATTCATTCTGCAGATACCTACTGTGTGCAAGATCCTACATTAGATATTGTGGGGCTCCAAAGAAGTGTAACATATAGTCCTTATCTTCAAGTAGCTTAGCATATACTTGGAGAGATTCATATCTCTCAAACAAGGTCTTACTAGACACAAAGCAGTATGAGTAATTTGTTTAAACAAACATAATAGGATTTATAATAGATAATAAAATAGAATGCTATCAACATAGTCCCCTCAGGAGTCTATATGCTTATTCCAAAAATGCAGTCTTTTCTTTTTAAACATTCTTGGGAGTTTGACTTTCAGAACTAAATTCAGAGAGGTAATGCTTTTTTTCTTTTTAACATCTTCAGTGGTAACAAGTTTTTGTCATAGGTGGCTTTAAATTTTGGAAACAGCCAAAATGGTGTAGCAAAAAAAAACCAGGAGTCCTGAATTGAGTCCCAGCCTTGCCTACAAACTAGCAATGATGTACAAATCATTGCCAGCTTAATTTCTTCGTCTTTAAAATGGGGATAAATAGAAATGTACTGCCTACTTCATAAGTTTGTTGCAAGGAAAGCACTTTGTTAATTCAGCTATGTATAACTCAAGCCATTATTCAGAGCCAAATCTTACAGATAGAGAGAGGATCAATGGGGATCACCATACTTGGTTCAAAAACATATATTACTATAAAGGAAAGACACTATTTTTCTTGTGATTTGAAATTCTACAATGGGCCATTCTGAAAGAGAGGGAGAACCACTTATGTATTTTGCAATGGTAACATCAATGGAATTAGCTCAAGGCTTCCCAAAGTCTCTGCCCCTGACCACATCATTTTCCTTCCTTATCTTCCATAGTTGATCTGCTATACAAACTGTGATTTAGCCACTGTCTTTGTGTTCTCCTGACTCTCTACAAACCATCCTCGCCTGCACTGCCCTCTCCCCTCCTCTCTACTTCAGTATACCTGTCCTTCAAGGGTCAATTCAATCTCACTACTTCCTTGAAGTCTTCCTTGACTATTGAGGCCTATGTAAGTTCTCTTGCTTATTCCAGTAGCACTTGCTGCCTATATCACTTACTTGACACATAAGACATAGAATTACTCGTTTTTCTCACAAGTATATGAAGGATAACTAAAAAGTAATGAACCTTTTTTTAAATTAAAAAAAAAAAAAAAGCCAAACATACTAGAGTAGATATTCCCAAAAGAATATTCTCTCTTGAGCTCGGCTAACCTAAGGGTTTTGAACCTGAAAGATCTAGGGACACTTTTTAGAATGTTTGAGCTTAAGAGCAGTGTGGTGTAAGCAGTGTTTAACATGGCTTCAGGACATAGCATAGATTAGAGTGGAAAGGGAGGCAGTAGAGACCAGTTGGGAGACTGTTTGTTACAGTGGTCCAAACATGGATGTCTTAAAAACCCAACCAGAATAAGGTAGAGAATGGCAATGGAAAGGAGAGGAGAAAGAGAGCCACATCTCTGAATTAGAAATGTATGGGACCCTATGAGAGCCAAAGGAGAATCAAGGATAACTCAAAAGTTTGGAGACTATTCATCTGGGTTAAGGGTGGACCATTGATAGGAGTGACGGTAAGGTTAAGAATCCCTTTGGGCAAGAATCCCCAAATCTCAGCATTGGAAGAGGCCTTAGGGAGGTCTGGTCCAACCTGTAGCAACATCCCCATGAGTGGTCATCTCACAACCTCCTAAGGCAGACTTTCCACTTTGGAGTAGCTTCAGTTGTTGGGGAGTTTTTTCCTTAAATTGAGCCCAAATAAGAGGATGAGTTTGCTTTTAGATGTACTGCCTTTGTGGCTCCTCTTTCCATCCAGCCCTAAAGAATATGACCCAGTCACATAAATAGAGACTGAACTCTCTTTATAACTTTTCTTACCACTATGCCCTCTATATCTCTCCACTCCTTTCCAGGTGCCATTGTTGCTACGGGCTCTTATCCAATTAGGTTGTGTTTGTATGGTCAATAGGCAGCTGGTACAGCACCTCACAGGCCGGGAGGCTGAGACCTTTCCTCTAGAGTACTTGGAAATGCGTTCCTTGGCACAATTCAGCTATCTTGAACCAGGTATGACCACTATTGGCTCCCTCTTCCAGCCCTGGTGTGTTCCATCTGTGGAACTTTGGGCTTCATGATCTCTTGCTCTGCAGGAAGTATCCGGCACATCTATCTATATCACCACTCTCAGGGCAACAAGGCACTTTTTGGACTCTTCATCCCCTCCCAGCGCAAATCCTCTGTGTTTGTCTTAGACACGGTAAGTAATTGGCACTCTGAACCTCTCAGAGACCAAAGGAGATTTTGGGACTAGACCAGGTTTGGTTCCAAAGTGGTTAGGAAAAAAATGCCTGCCCCTAGGGAGAGGAGTGGGGTTTTTTCGTTTGTTTGTTTTTGGTAAATTTTCAATGATGTCTTGATTTTTATAACATAGTATTATTCTATTATGTTCATACACCATATGTTGGTTAGCCATTCCCCAATCAATGGATAGCTACGTTGTTTCCAATTCTTTTCTTTCACAAAAGGTGATACTATAAATTTGAGACTTTTCTTCTCATCAATGGCTTCCATGGGATATAAGCCCTGTAATGGAATCTTTGGGGCAAAGTACATGGGTATTTTTATTGTTTTATTTCCATAATTCCAAATTTTTTTCCCAAATGGTTATACAAATTCATAGTTCGCAGTGAATTATGCTTATCTTCTCACAACCCTCCCACATTGATTGTTGTCATTTTTTGGTCATCTTTGCCAATTTTACAATTTTTAAAGGAACAAGGAGACTTTAATGGTATTCCCATGTCTTAATTCTTAGTCTTTATCCCACCATCCTTGGGCCCTTTGGCTTCTGTCTGAGGAAAAGCCTTTCCTACAAGTATTTGTCAAGATAGCCCACCCTGTTTGGAAATCAAGTCTTCGTTTGAATCACCTGAATAGGGTCCCGCTACCATCCTGCCCCAAACTTCTGATATGTTAGTTGCTTCCAGCCCCTCAGGCTTTCTATACCTTTGACAGACCAGTGTGACTCAAGAATGGGGTGTGTTTGGGACAGGTGCGCAGTAACCAGATGCCAAATCTGAATTCCATGTACTCAGCGGAGCACCACCTTCTGTTGGAGAAGGTGGGACCAGAGCTCCTACCACCAGACAAACACATTTTTGAAGTGAGAGCTGAGACTGACCTGAAGACTATTTATAGAGCCATCCAAAGACTATTGCTTGGCTATAAGGTAAGAGCTTGTCAGGAATATTGCCACCTTTGGAATGCCCCACTAAACCATATATGTTTGTGACCTGTCTTTTTTCCACCACCACTACCACCACCCTTTTTCTCACAGGAAGAACGCCGTGGTCCCACACTTATTGCTGTACAGTCCAACTGGGAACTGAGGAGGCTGGCCACTGGGATGCCTGTCTTTGAGGAGTTCCCTTTGGTGCCAGTCTGTGTGACTGATGATATTAGCTATGGGGCCTTGGACTGGCAGCGTCATGCAGCTCGGCGTATGATCCGGCACTATCTCAACCTGGACACTTGCCTGTCTCAGGCTTTTGAGATGAGTAGGTGAGTGGGAGAAGGGAAAAGATACCACCTGTGGTTCAGAAAGGATGGGATAAGGCAGTTGCCAAGACAGTGTCACCCTTCTTTGCTTCTCTGAGTTGACATTACTATTGTCGCTTGATCGTTACTCCTTTTTGAAATTGCTCTCTTCTCAATTTTCTTCCTTCTTAAATTTGCAGTATTTGACATTGTTGATCACTTCCTCCTTCTAAATACTTTGGCTTTTTGTGATGTGAAGGGGTTGGAGAGATATGTGTTTGTATAATGCCGACTGCGTGCCAGGCGCTTTACAGATATTTTATATATGGCTTTCTCATGGCTCTTCTTTTTCTTGATGGACCACTTCTCCATCTCCTTTGCTAGTTCATCAGTCATACCATCCTCTAACTAGTTGTGCCCTGAGGCTTTGCCCTGAGCATTCTTCTCTTCTTTTTACATTCTTTATATTCTATATATTATTACTTGTTGACCTTGTCAACTCCTGTGGGTTTAATTATTATCTTTGTGCAGATAACTTCCAGCTCTATATACAGCCCTACTCTCTCCTAAGTACTAGGTATCCAATATCTCTAATTGCCAACTGGATATTTGAAACTAGGTGTCCCATAGACATTCTTTTCTCAGGTCCAAAACACATCCAAAATTGAACTTATAATTTTTTCCCTCCAAACTAAGCTAACTTCCAAGCTTCTCTATGTCTGTCAAGTGACCTTCTACTGTGGTCAAACGACCACAGCTTCAACTGTGACCCCTCATCCAATCTAACCAATTAAAAAACTTTAAGGAGCCAAACTTTGTTTCTGTCTTCACAGTTTCTCTCCTTCTCTACTTCTAGCCATCACTTGGTTCTAAAACCCTGATCACTTCTTGCCTGCATTATTGTAAGAACCTCATCTCTTCCCATTCCAATCCATATCCTACATAGATGATTTTCATAAAGCCTAGGTTTAAATACATCACTTCATTTCTCAATAAACTCATCATGTTGTCTCTCTCTGGCAGTGATTCCCAAAGTAGGTGCCACTGCCCCCTGGTGGGTGCTGCAGTGATCCAGGGGAGAGGTGATGGCCACAGGTGCATTTATCTTTCCTATTAATTGCTATTAAATTGCTATTAAAATTTAAAAAAAATTAATTTCCTATTAATTGCTATTAAAATTAAAAAAAATTAATTTCCAGGGGTGCTAAGTAATATTTTTTCTGGAAAGGGGGAGGGAGGCCAAAAAAGTTTGGGAACCACTGCTCTTTGGGGTCAAACAGAAGCTCATCTACTCAGTTTTTAAAGTCCTACACAATATGGCCCCAGCCTATTTTATCATATGTTATATCTTCCCTAACACTCTGCACTTTGGCCACACTGGTCTTCTGGTTCTCCCACACTCAGTCTGGGATGTACTCCTACTTTACTTCTGCCATTTCCAATCCCTCAATTCCTTCCTTCTAAACTGTGCTCAAGTGACTGGCACTTTCTACAGGAACCTTTTCCTGAACTCCCAAGCCACTTATAAACCCCACCACCCTGCAATTTATTTTGCATTTAGTTTATATGCTACCCTCTCTGAAAGATCGAAAGCTTCTTGAGTGTAAGGACAATTTCATTTTTGACTTTGTTTCACCATTGCCTGGCAAATAGGTACTTCATAAATCTTTGAAGGTTGGTGAATGTGAGCTTTTTATATTTCTCTGGACAGATATTTTCACATCCCTGTTGGGAATCTCCCAGAAGACATCTCCACCTTTGGATCAGATCTCTTCTTCTCTCGTCACCTCCGGCACCATAACCACCTGCTCTGGTTTTCTCCTACATCCCGCCCTGACTTGGGTGGGAAAGAGGCAGATGACAATCGCCTTGTCATGGAATTTGATGACCAGGCTTCTGTGGAAATCAACAGTCCTGGGTGTTACTCCACAGGTGAGCGCATTGCTCCCATTTGAGAGGAGATGGGCAATTAAATGTTGGGCTTGGTCCCTGGAGGGCCAAGGAAAAGTTTTACTGTTTTGTTCTAAGGGATTTACCTAACTCATGGTGTTATTTAATACCTCAGAATCCCTTTCATGGAAGCCGTCCGTATTGGGGCCAAATGATATCAGTTCCCTTCTATGCCATGACTTCTTTGATACTGAGCTATAAGTCTTCACAGTTTGTTCAGCAGAGGGAATGCCAGGAAAGAGCTGAACCTTATGGGACCATTAATTGGTGGTCCCAATTGGTGGTGGGAGTGATTGGTTCAAGAATGTGAGCTGTGGGTTTTCTGTCACCAGTGTGTTTGGAACTGGACATCCAGAATTTGGCAGTAAATACCATCTTGCAGTCTCACCATGTCAATGATATGGAAGGAGCCTCCAGCATGGGAATCAGTTTCGATGTCATCCAGCAAGCCTCTCTGGAGGAAATGGTCACAGGGAACCAGGCAGCCAACATCCCTGCCAGCTATGATGAGACTGCCCTCTGCTCTAACACGTTCAGGTACTAGCTGGAACCTAGGAGAGACACTCAACCTCCTCCCCCACTGGGTATTTCACCTTCTACTTAGAGCCCTACATGCATTTTGCTCATATTGTAGCAGGCCTGTGGAGAGGCCAGCTGTGCACCTCTGCCAAGATTAGACAGATAGTCATAGCATATCCGAGTCTATTTAATGCAGCCCCTTCATTTTACAAGAGGAAACTGAGACGTAGAGAAGGAAATGCTCTGATTCTCAAAACCTGTACAAGTTAACCCCAATCACAACATTAGAAATAATTTACAGGGCAAGTCTAGAAAAAAGATGCCCAAGTTTTGACAAAAATCAAGCTCCTTATAATCCAGTGGCAATGACAAATGATCAGTGGGAGAGATGTAACCAGAGCTCTTAGATCAGGGGCTCCATGGCTGGTATGATCCATGGTTTGATAGTTGTGGCCTTTTTAACTAGCCAGGAAACTCCTGGATGTGTCACCTGCAAGTCCTGCTTGGATCCGCATCTGGCTACAGTTCAGCCTGTCAGCTCCAGCACAGAATTGTCTCCTGGGTCTGCCTTTATAATCTAGCTAGGGAAATTGAATTACACAAGATACTAAATATTATAGAATAATGACTGGAAAAGACCAGAGGTTCTCAGCCTGTTTTACAGTGTTGTAACATATAATTTTAAACAGAATTATGGTGAGACTTTCTGGTAAAATATTTGATGACTTTTCTTCTAAATGATAACTAATACCAATTTTTAAGATTTTAAGAAATCTTATATTTTCAGATAAATTTTATTTCAAATAGAATAGTAGTCTTTTATTTTACTGAAAGGATTGTTTGCTACCAGTATTGTGTAACTGGGAACCACATACGGTTGTTACAGTTCATTTTGTAAGATACTTTGCAACAATTTTCATTTTCCCTTTTCTTTATGGAAGTTAGTGTTTGGGCAGTATTGTAGATGATAACAATAGCTCTAGGGTGTGCAGAGCTCTTTTTGTATTTATGTCATTTTGTTTCTCACAGCAAGTCTTTAAGATTAAACAGGGATTATTGTTCCTGTTTTACCAGATAAGGAACTGAAACATTTAGGGTAAGTGCCAGACTCAAGGCCACACAGCCACCATCAGACCCAATGTCTTTTGACTCCAACCTCAAAATTCTTTGTATTCTTTCATAGCTGGGTTATGAAGCTAGTGTAACTTCACTTATATTCCAGGATTTTTTGTTTTTAAATTTTCATTGTTTTAGTGCCTTTGTGGTTTTATAGGAACCTTGAAACTCTTGGTAGAAATTTGGTAACTTTAAATTGGGAATTCACACACTGCATGATTTCACTGTGAGTTTAAGATCACTAGCATAGTATCTGTTAGATATTGCAATCATATTTGCATCTCTTCAGCGTTGAGGATTTGCTATTCAAGCTTGAATGTTTTATTTTGCTGTCAGATTCTTAGTTATTAACTGTCTTACCCTTTTTTATCTTTTCAAACTTTGCATTTCTACTTAATTATACAAGATGGGTTGGAAGAAGAGAGACTGGAATCAAGAAGAACAGTGAAATTAAAATAAATTGTTAAATTAACAATAAGGAAGTTGTAACAATAGCCTAGACTTGAGATGAGGAGGATGAGATTGAGGGTGGTGGCAGTGAGACTAAAAAGCGGGGATAGAAATGAAGCATGTTATAAAGGAAGAAGCAATAGGACTTTGTGTTGGTTGTGAAGGATGATGATGATGGTGTGTATGGATGTATAAATGTATATTATTTATTTCATAGTGAGTCTAGTTAGACCATTGGACAGCCCTGGGGGTCTGGTGTTTAGCAGAGGAGATTCTTGACAAGGAATGGGTTGGATAAGTGGCCTCTTGGGTCCCTTGCCTGAAATATTGTAACCTGGGTTTTGTCCCTGTTCTAAAGGTGAGGAAGTAGAAACTCAGAGGTGATCTTAGTTGTCCAAGATCAGAAAGTAGGTGGCAGAAACAGTACCTGAACACAGATTTAGTGACTCCTGGTCTGTTATTCTTTGGTCTGCTTCAAGTTAAAAACAAGGGGCAGTCAAAGGTGGCCCCAAGATTTCATGCTTCAAATTGAATAAACCTTTTCATTCAACCATTCCTAAGTGACTAGGAGAATAGCAACATCATTGGCAGAGTTTGTTGGTTTGGGACAGGAGTGTCAGGTAGCAGGGAAGTGATGAGTTTGAATTTAAGGTGGTGACACATCCTTGCAGAAATATTCTCAGGAAGGAGGTAAATATAAATGGCCATGCGATACATGGTCATTCTTCTCTCTGGCCTCTTTGACAGGATCTTAAAGAGCATGGTGGTGGGCTGGGTGAAAGAAATCACTCAGTACCACAACGTCTATGCTGACAACCAAGTGATGCACTTTTACCGCTGGCTTCGGTCCCCATCCTCTCTCCTCTATGACCCTGCTTTGCACCGGACTCTCCTTAGCATGATGAAGAAGCTCTTCCTCCAGTGAGTAACCCTGGAGTCTATTACAGGCTTAGTGGACTAGTGGGATTATTGTTTTTCTGAAATTCTTCTCAAGTTCTCCAAACTTCAGAAATGGTTAAGGGGTGGTATGTATAGAATCCCAGAATGTCTGTGTTGGAAGAGGCTTGAGGGCCATTCAGTCTTCCGCATCCCTGAACAAGAAGTACCCATTAAGTAGTTCTCCATCCTCTCTGGTGACAGCTATGTTGTATAGTGATAAAGCCCTCAGAGCCTACAGTAAGAGTTGGTTCCCAGAGAATGGCTCTCCTTGAGTAGGTGGGCTGGGCCACAAGAGGAGCCTTGTTATTCACAGGTGCTTCTGAAGCCATAGAGATGGGCTTTGTAATAGCATATTTTTTATAAATGTGCACTTTTGATGACAAGATTTCACCATCAGTGCATACAGGTATCTCTTTTATGATGTTCTAATAATGTTACAAAGAAGGCACAAAGTAGCCCATTCTACTTTTAGACAGCTCTGATTATTAGGGATTTTTTTCCTGGTATCCAGCATAGTTTTACCTCTTTGCAATTTGTATTCACTACTCCCTTCTGGGGCCAAGCAGAGCAAACTTAATCCTCTTTTCACTTAAGAACACTATAGGATCAGTAGAGCCCACTACACAGGTAGAGAGGTTTTCAGGGGAAACCTGGGCTGCGTTGGCTTTTCCCTTAATCCCTGGGTCTCCTCTTCTCCAATTCAGGCTTGTAGCTGAGTTCAAGCGTCTGGGCTCCTCAGTCATTTATGCCAACTTCAATCGCATCATCCTTTGTACCAAAAAGCGCCACATCGAGGATGCCATTGCCTACATAGACTACATCACCAACAGGTAACAGTCAGGGGCTACCTCAGCACCAAAGTAGGCCTTGGTGATATAGTGACAGAGGACACTAGGACTGCTCCATGGGCCATGTTCCAAAGTATTACTTGAATTGACAAGAAGAGAAAGTTTGGCAGACTGGAGATGGGCTGCATAACACACTAAGGACCACTTTTTGTGAAGGACATTTATATGTACACTTATGATGACGGAAAATTCCACTCACTGTGCCATGTGCCTATGATGTCCTATAACATGTTATAGTAAGGATGTGTGGCCTCTAGTGGATCGTGCCAGGTAGGCAGAACCATGCTTCATCATGCCTCAGCCTCCAAATGACATAGCCCAGCTGAACTGGCTGTGGTTTCCAGAGGTCTGAGCAAGAATGTGACCTGGTCTAGTTACTTGATCATCCCTGTGTTACTGCACTTTCAGCATCCACTCGAAAGAAATTTTTCATTCTTTGACGATCTCCTTCTCTCGGTGCTGGGAGTTTCTTCTTTGGATGGATCCTGCTAACTATGGGGGAATCAAAGGAAAAGTTCCAACCCGTGTCCACTATGGGATGGTAAGCAGTGTCTCGGTCTTAAGGTATTATTTGGGGGTGGGAAAATTGCTAGAGGTGGACCTATCAGTAAGGCTTCCATAGTCAAGCTTCTAAACTTGCCCTTCATCTGACCTTATTCCCTCAATCCTAATCCTTTTATTCTTTTAGTGGCACTTAATAGATTCTTCTCCCTCTCCTATTTAACATGTTTCAGTCAGTCATTATATACCTGCCAGACTTATCTTCCCCATGTGTGGATTAGTTCAAATCCTTCCTCAGCTCAGAAATCAGTTAGTGGCTCCCTTTTGTGTCCCAATTAAAATTCAGATTCCTTTATGAGACATTCAAAGACCCCTAAGAATCTGGTGCTACCTTATCTTTCAGCCTTCTCTCATGCAGCTCTGCCTGGTACCTTGGGTTCCAGCCAAATTGGCCTATTTACAATTTAGACCTCTGCCCATACTGTTGATTGTGCCTGCCATGTCTCTCACTTGGTATTGCTTCACCTGTTAATAATACCTGGCAATTAAGTAGAACTTTATTTTTTTAAGGTGCTTTTACCTTTTTTGTATTATCACACTTGATTTTCATAACAATCTTGTTAGGTATGTCAAAGAAAAAGGCCATTAATACTAATACAATATTCTGCATTGATAGGTTCAAATTTGACAGAAGCAATTTTATTTAATTTCACATTAATCTAATTTCCAAGCATTTCTAGCTGAGAAAAAGAGATGTCCAATGTGACATAGCCTCCCATGTCCTCCAACATAACTCATTGTCCCAAGGTGATTTCAGTAACATTTCTAGAAATCCTGACCATGGAGAATAACGTAATAAGTTTGTGTTTCCTAAGAAAGGTTTTAGCTTTTGTTGGGAAAAAGGCTTTTAGGCTAAAGAAATGTTCTTTTTTTTTTTTAACCTTTATCTTCATATATCAATCATCATTACTAAGTATCAGTTCCAAGGCAGAAGAGTAATAAGGTCTAGACCACTGGGGTTAAGTGACTTGCCCAGGGTCATACATGTAGGAAGTATCTGCAACTCGATTTGAATCCAAGACCTCCCATCTCTTATCCATTGAGCTACCTCCCTACCCTGAGAAATATTATTTCTAACTGTTTCTAGAAAACTGTGGAGATTTTTTATTATGCTCCAGCAGGTACTAACAGTATTATCCCCATTTTATAAATGAGGAAACTGAGTCTCAGAAAGGTTGTGACTTGGAGGCAGCTGCCCTCTGATAATTTCATGAGTTAAAGGGAACTTCTAGGTACGGAAACTCAGTGTAGTTGGGCATGTTCTCTCTCACATCTGGTCTTGGCAAGGTACCTAGTGAAGGAACTTTGCCTAGGGGGTCACATGCCTCTGTGGGAGAAGTAGACCCTGACTCCAAGACCAGTGCTATCCATAGCACAATTCAATTCAGCAAACATTAATTAAGCAGGGGCAGCTGGGTAGCTCATTGTATTGAAAGCCAGGCCTAGAGATGGGAGGTCCTGGGTTCAAATCTGGACTCAGACACTTCCTAGCTGTGTGACCCTGGGCAAGTCACTTGACCCCCATTGCCTAGCCCTTACCACTCTTCTGCATTGGAACCAATACACAGTATTGATTCTGAGATGAAACGTGAGGGTTTTTAAAAAAATAAACATATATGTATATATATATTAAAGAACCAAACCCTCCCTCCCAAGGCAAGGAAGACGAGAACATATCTGACTCAACTTAGCAAATGTTGATTAAGTCCTTACGGTATGCCAGAATAGGGTTAGTCTCTAAAGACTCAAAGACAAAATTGTGAAAGTCCTGCTCGGGGTATATGCCATGTCCAGAGAAGTACATAGATGATTTGGGGAGGAGGCCAGAGAGGTCTTCATATAAGACACAGCACCTGAGCTGATCCTTTAAGAAAGCTAAGATTTTTATGAAGGAGCTTTAAGAAGGGAATGCTCTGACACTTTTCCCCAAAGAGACAGCCTTTGTAAAAGCATTAAGAGAAGAGATGTGGAACATCCAGAGGACAAAGGAATAAGATAATTCTGTTTGGCAGGTCCAAGCCAGTCAGTATAGGGTGGGGTGGGGAGGGCGGGGAGGAGACGGGATGCAGTTTGAGCATCAGGCTCATTAGTTTAGATGTTACCCTAGAGACAAGAGTGAGCCACTAAAGATTTTGAGCAGAGGAATTACATGGAAAGGAATCTTTTCCAAGATGAGTTACTCTGCTGGGAGTGGCCAAGTAATACTTATAGTTGAAAAACACTGAAAATAGAAGCAAGATTTTAATTAATGATGCTAAAAATACTTCAGCAAAACACCCAGAGAGAGCAAAAAGCAGAGGAAGAGCAGGAGAGCGAGGAAGAGCAGGAGGAGGAGGAGGAGGAGGAGGAAGAGAAGGAGATGATAGAAGAATCCAACGTGGAAGACTTACTGGATAACAACTGGAACATTGTACAATTTCTTCCTCAAGCAGCCTCTTGCCAGAGCTACTTTCTCATGATTATTTCAGGTAAGAAAATACTTGAGCTACTCTTAACTCCATTTGCTGTCCTCAGCTCCTGTCCTGTTTGCCCTGACATGCTGCCAATGGGGGCCCTTCTGTCTACCCTGGGTATCCTAGACAGATTCTCTGACAGACTTTACTAGTAAATGTGTCCCATTCATAACATCCCAGAATTTTAGAGTTGCAAGGAGCTTTGGCGATCATCTTGTCTAATCCATACCCCAAAGCAATCCTGCTCTAACATGCCTGGCAGTTGGTTTCCAGCCTGGGTTTGCAGAGCTCCAATGAGAAGGAACCCATTACCCTTTCAGGCAATGAAATTCAGGCAATGCTTTTGGACAGCTTTGTTGTTAAGGAGGACTCCTCAAGCCAGCCTAAATCTGCTTCTTTGTAACTTCTACCTGTTGTTCCTAATGCTACCCCTAGAGGCCAAACAGAACAGGCTATTCCCTCTTCCCATATTCAGACTTGACGACAGCTGTCACATTCTCTCTTTTCCTTTCTTAATCTTTTCATCTTCTGACTCTGCCTGAGCCCTGGTTCCCCACCTCATGACCCAGGCTCCCTGGGCCCACCCTTTCTAGAACTTGCTATACCTTCCTTCGTTCCCATGACTCCACGGGTCATGGTGGGGGAGTTGGAATATTTCTTGCTTACCATGACTACTTCCAGGTTCTCCCTCTACTTTCCATGTTCATGGACTATGAAATTCCCTTGTCTAATCACAATATGTTGTCATTCCACTTCTCCCTCTGCCTGGAAACACTCAACCCTATTCATCGTCTACTCTGTGACCTCCAGGGCCTCAAGCCCTCAGTTCTCTCCCAGGCCATCAGTGCTGCACTACTTACCCTTTCCTCCATATTGACCCCGTGGTAAGCCAGTTGGGCTTTTTGCTGCCCTTTTCTCTTCAAGTTCTTTGCCCCCTTTTCATATCACTGATCTTCACCTACCATGTGCCAGCATGGGACCACTTTCACCATCCACTGCCTTTGCTCCTACATATAATCTAACTAAACAAAGTTTCATGGAAAAAAACCATGAAACTGCTTGTTGGTTCCACACCAAGTTTATGTTATATAATTTCAGCTGAGTCCTCACTGCCGCATGGCAATCTTAAATCTCTTTTTTGTGACTAAATTATTTAAGAAGGCCCAACAGGAGCCTCTCCTTCCTTTTCTCTCAATCTTAGCTCTCTACACTCTGGCATCTTACCTCATCATTGAACTGAAATTTCTCTTTCTAAAGTTACCAATGATCTCTTCATTGCCAAATACTGCTTTTCTCAATAATCATTTTTCTTGATTTGTCTGAAGCTTTTGATGCTGTTTTCTCAAGATATTGTCTTTGACACTTGCTTCTCCTTGACACTTTTTCTTTCCAAGTTTTGTGACCCTGCTCTTTCCTAGTTCTGATGCTGTCTGTCTGACACTACCTTCTCAATCTCTTCAATTGCCTTTGATCTAAGTCTCATCCTTTCACCCTAGGTATCTCACCAGCCCTCTAGGGGATTTCCTGGGTTTGTTTTGTTTCGATTTGTTTTTTACTGCTCTGAATAGTAACCAGAGCTTTTGACTAGACATTTATATGCCCCAATACACACATAGTTGGAACTACTAATTGTTTTTAATAACATTTTGTTATGAATTTTAATTTTCATTAAAAAATTCAAACATACTTTTAAATTAATTTATAATTCAAAAACTACAAATAATTACAACTTTACCACCTTCCATTTTCCTTGATCATTCATTCACATGTATATAAATATATATATGTATATATATATTTTAGCACATGTGCTACCTAATGTTTTTTTTTAAACCCTTGCCTTCCATCTTAGATTCAATACCTGTGTGTTGGTTCAGAGACAGAAGAGTGGTAAGGGCTAGGCAATGGGGATTATGTGACTTACCTAACTTTACCCAGATAGACAGTGTTTGAGGCCAGATTCCAACCAGCAGGCCAGATCAATCCACTGAGCCACCTAGATGACCTCAATGATTTTCTGTTGTTTAAACATTTTCGGTTCATTGTGTCCAACACTTTGTGGTCCCTTTTGGGGTTTTCTTTGCAAAGATATTGGAGTGGTTTGCCCATTTTCTTTTCCAGTTCATTTTACAGATGAGGAAACTGAGGCAAATTGAGTTGAGTAACTTGCCCATGGTCACACAGCTAATAAGTGCCTAAGTCCAAATTTGAACACAGATCTTCCTAACAAGCCCAGCACTCTATCCATTTATATGCCCTTACCTAATTCTAAATTCCTTCACATTACTTTCATTTCATTTGTTTATATATTTCTGTATTTTCTTGTTTACCATTTTAATTACAGTTTATCATATTAATTTGTATTTCAGCATATATTTTTCTTCTAATTATATGCTAGCTATATATTCCCAATAGTGAGATTATTGGCTCAAAGGATTTGATTATTTTATAATTTTTGTTCCACGTTGCTAAATTATAACACGTTGCAACCCTACTATGATACACTTAGTGTGAGAATGCTTTCTTTTCCTTGTAACCCTGACCCCAAAAGTCATTTTATTTTTGTCATTTCTACTTGATGTTTGGTTTTATATACATATATAATAGGTGGGAATCATTGCACTGACCAGAGAATCATAGTGTTGAGAGATCCAGCCTACAGTTGTAATGACTGACTCTCTGGAAGCTCTTTGATGTTTGCAAAGCATGGCAATCAAGCTTCATGACAGCCCTAAGAAACAGCTCTTCCAACAGTGCACCATGAAATAGTGCAGGGTAGTAGAGAGTAGAGAGTGCTGGATATGGAGTCAGGAAGACATGGGTTCAAATCCCACCTCTGACACTTATGAGCTGTGGACAATGGCAGGCTCTTGGGATGGGGAGGAATGACATTTTTGTTTGTTTGTTTGTTTGTTTTTTTAATGGAGGAAAGTGATCTCCAGCAGCAAAACCCAGTTTTTATTTAGGAATGGATATATGTAGTGCAGAGGCCTAGAAGCCTCTCTGCCTCAGCCAGGACAGTTCTTGCTCCCTGCCCTGCTTGTCAGTTTGAGTGATCAAGAGGCTTTTGCTAAGAGTCCCCATCCCCTCTTCCCCTTAGGAAGTGGAGGGTCTCCTCATGTTCTCATCTTATTTCTGCTACTGATGCTTGTGTTCTTAGACCAGTAACTGCCCTTCTGCAGGCCAGTCTTCCCCATTTCAAGAAAGGAGGAAAAATTCTTGCTTCTTCATAGGCAGAATATAGAATCACAAGTTTGAACCAGGAAGGGTTTTCAGCTCATTCAGAGAATGAAAATTATTTCAGCTTTAAGCAACGCCATAGAATTTCAAGCTGTAAGGGATCTTCCAGTTCTCCTCACTCCTCTTATAGCTGTGGAACCAGATACCAGCTAGAGAAAGTGACTTGTCCAAGGTCCTTTGGGAGCCAAATTCCTTTTTTTTTTTTTTTTTTTAACCCTTACTTTCCATCTTGGAGTCAATATTGTATATTGGCTCCAAGGCAGAAGAGTGGTAAGGGTAGGCAATGGGGGTCAAGTGACTTGCCCAGGGTCACACAGCTAGGAAGTGTCTGAGGGCAGATTTGAACCTAGGACCTCCCGTCTCTAAGCCTAGCTCTCAATCCACTGAGCTACCCAGCTGCCCTCTGGGTAGCAAATTCCTAAGGCCACTACCATTCTGCATCAAGTTGGGTGGACAATGTGTTTACCTCTTGATTCTAGAGCAATTCCTTATCTGCAAGTATTAGGGGCCTGTAACTCAGATCTTGCTCCAATTTCTGTCATTGACTTCTCTCTCTCCAGCATATATCGTGGCTGTATACCACAGCATGAAAGAAGAGCTGAGGCGAAATGCCCCTGGGTGCACCCCCATCAAGAGGAGAGGGAACAGTCAACTGTCCCAGGATGCTGAAGGGATGGCTGGGGCTCTCCCTGGTAAGTGATGTGCCCTGGTCGTGGTCTATAACTGAACCTAAGACCTTGTCCCTAGCTTCATGTTCTCTGTGGCATACAGAGGAATTAGTGATCCCTAATTCAAGCCTTGAACTCTTTTCTGGTAGCCCCTTCAGGGTACAAGGAAGGTTACCAGATCAGTTGAGACCTGGTCAAGAAACTGCGGTTTGTTCTCTCCTAGGAATGATCACCTTCTCCCAGGATTATGTGGCCAATGAGCTAACCCAAAACTTTTTCACCATCACTCAGAAGATCCAGAAGAAAGTCATGGGCTCTCGAAACTCCACAGAGCCCTCTGAAATGTTCCCCCTCCTCCCTGGCTCCCATCTGCTGCTCAACAATCCTGCCCTGGAGTTCATAAAATATGTGTGCAAGGTAAGGAAAGCCTACAGTATTAGGAATGTCCTGTGAGAGTTCACTTGGGCCCCAAGAGAGCTTAGATTTTCTGAGGATATGGATGAGGTTAGAGGATGGGAATAGGAGCATGCCAGAGAAGCTTTCACATGACACTATAAGGCATGCTCTGTTCAGTCACTTCCTTCCAGCTGTCTCCTGCACTCCCAGAGCCTGAGGCAGTAGGCCATGGTCGATGGCAGTGGGGAGGTCTGGGGAAACACTCTGCTTTTGCCACTCTATCTCACATTTGGCCCCTAGCTCGTGGGGTCTCCTCCCCACTCCAACCTTCCTGGAGTCGTTGGGGCAATTCCCTGGCATCCCAAATTAGATCTTTAAAGCAGGCTAAACTCCATAGGACTATTAATATTATAAACTTAGAATTATAGACTGCTGGAAGGAATCTTGGAGGTCATCTAGTTCAACTCCTTCATTATAGAGATGGAGGAACTGAGACGGGGGGAGGGGATGTGACTTTGGTTGCAGAGTTGGGACTACAATCTGGGTCTCCTGAGCCTCAGTCTGGTGTTTTTTCCCCCCTGAAACCTTTTATATTAAATTGATTTTTGTGGGTTGACCTTGAAGCTGCCTCCCTACTTTCTAATGGTATTTCTATGGAAAAACACTTTTCGAGTCTTAAACTAGTATGCAGGGAACTTCCTGTACTTTACAGCAATGGCAGTGATCTTAAGGGAAGTATTGAGTAGCCAACTCCCTAGGCAGTGACTTGAAGAAATGAGATTTTCATGATACTGTCCACCTCAGAGAATGATGGGCAGCAACCTTCCTGGAGTCCTCAGCCTGCTCACCTGCGGTGTCCCTGCAGGTGCTCTCTCTAGACACTAACATTACTAATCAAGTGAACAAGCTGAACCGAGATCTCCTGCGCCTTGTTGATGTGGGTGAGTTCTCAGAGGAGGCCCAATTCCGGGACCCCTGCCGCTCCTATGTACTCCCTGAAGTCATCTGCCGGAATTGCAACTTCTGCCGGGACCTGGACCTCTGCAAAGACCCTTTCCTCTCTCAGGTACAGATCAGCCAATATGCTGGCCTTTAAGTGAGCCCTGAGCTCCCTCCTCAATGGGACATGATCTTCCATTCCAGAGGGAGAAGTAAGACCCAGATTTTTTAGCTCTGCCCCAAGCATTGCCCCCTTTCCCCATACCACACTTTTGCCTCAAACATTGGCTTCCTGTCCCTTCCCATAACACCCTGCCCCACTCCACTAGTGTTCTCCACAGTGATTTGGATCAGCTTCAAACCCAGGCTCCCACCTCCTCTGAGGAGCCACTAGAAGGGGCTGGTGGCCTACTTTCATTAGACTGCTCTTTTTGGCCATTAGCCTCTGAATAGGCTCTCCATCTCTAATGTATGGCCACAGACAAGTCTGAATTTCTGAAGCCTGGAAAGCCCTGGTAGAGGGAGGGGGCTCATCTAATTGTCTTCCTTCCCTACATAGGATGCCTCGATCCTGCCTCAGTGGCTTTGCTCCAACTGCCAGGCAGCTTATGACTCTGCTCACATTGAGATGGCTCTGGTAGAAGCCCTTCAGAAGAAGCTAATGGCCTTTACCCTACAGGACCTGGTGAGGAACTGGGGCACTTCTTCTTCAGCTAGCTCAAGCCCAGGGGCTTCAAATCTAATAACTTCCCTTCTGGGGCCCTGCACTCTGTGCCTAGGAGAGCTTCCCTGTCCACATCCGTGTTCATTAAATAAGCAGTAATGGTCTTTCAAGAGAAACATGTGATGAGAGGAACTACCACTAGAAGAGGGTCCCTTCACTTGGCGGAGTGCAGGGTCATGGAGATTGGGGCTGACTTTCCTGCTGATAAGAATCAAACTCTTTAGCCCCTAAGAGAGAAGGAAGAAATTTCTAGTGAGGCCCCAGAGACTCTTTTCAGTCCTACTGCACGGACCGAGTAGTCTTGCATTCCCTAGTTGGGAAGAAATGAGGTGAGCCCACTAAAAAAGACCTCTACTAATTCAGCAAGTATTTATTAACACCTACTAGATACTTGACTCCAGGGGAAGATACCGAAAGAGGAGAGGATGCTGGCCCTGCTCTCCAGGAGCTCACAATATACATAGAGTAGTTTAGATCTGAAGGCCACAGTACAGAATTATTACCTTGTGTAATCAAATGCTGAATTATGTATATAGCTTATAACTGAAGGGGGAAAGAATTCAGAGCAGCCACAGTGGCCAGGGAAAGGAAAACAGTCCAGGTACAAGAAGAGATGTTGAGAACCTACAAGAGGTGGCAGCAAAGGACACGTGGGGGGAATAGAAGGAGATAATATTGGCCAAAGAGTAAAGCCAGAGTTTGGAAGGCCTTGAAAATCAGGGATGGGCCTGAAGCATTAGGTATCTCTAAAAGCTTCTAGAGCAGAGGCTTGAGGGAAGGAAGTCTGGTCTGGCACTGGTGTGATTGGAACCTGGGACTCCCACCTGGCTTAGTGAGCAGCTTGCAACTTTCTGGGAGATGTTTCCCTGTAGCTTTCCTGTTTGTTTTAGATCTGCCTCAAGTGTAAAGGGGTGAAGGAGGCCAACATGCCCATCTACTGCAGCTGTGCGGGAGATTTTTCCCTGACTATTCAGACCAAGGTATGAGCAGGCCTGTCCTCCCAGGGGGTGAGTGGACCTCAACTCTTCCCTTTGCAAGGGCTACCTCCTTTTGGGTTCTGTCTGTGATGCTTTTACTTGCTTTAGATGTTCTCTTCTCCCTAGATTCATTTACCCTTGGGCCCCTCTCCAACCTGATGGCAGTTCCTTTCTATCTTTGCAGGTCTTTGTAGAACAGATTGGCATCTTCAGGAACATTGCCCGACATTATAGCATGACCTACCTGACAGAAATGATCGACTGGCTGCTACAAATGAACCCCCAGCTTACCAGCTAGAGCCCAGGAGGAGGGAGCAATGGACACAGGCCTTCTCCATGCTCTTAGCTAGGCCTTTGCTATGATCTCTGTCCCACTGCGTTGGATGTGACTGAATCACTCCTTGGGAACAGAGGACATCTCACTGCATTTGACCAGGCCCTTGGGGATGATCACAGACATTTTTAACCCCAAGGAAACAAAGGAGAGTGGGCAAAGTCTTAAAGTTCAGGGAAAACCCCCAGAGCACTTAAAGTGGCAGCTGGCCCTGGTGACAAGTAACCCAGGAAGGTAATGGTAAGGAAGTGAGCCTCATCATGTGAGGGGCAGAACTAGGCCTGAAACCCTCTGGGAAGGAGGGTTCTGAGCCACTGGAGGCCTCTTGACTGGCAAAGCCATTTCTATGGCAGAGAATCAGGTGAAGAATTTGAGGATTGGTTCCTTTGTGAATAAATGTGGTTCTATACAGAATAGATCCCCTCTAGGCCTATAGAAGGGGAGTTCCTGGGGAACATGCTTTAGGGGACTTGCCAAAGGTCTCCTGCTGGTGGGCGGGGAGCCAGGGGCTTGGGCCTGAATCCTAGAGGACAGATGTGCAGCAGTGGCTACCAGCTTTTCTGGAACCTCTAGTTCCCTGGAGAAATGGCCCACCACCCTGCGAGGCACCCAGCAGAAGTATGTGTAAATTGGTTGTGTCTTGAGCCAGTTTGTTTTCTATGCAGCATTAGCCAGGGCTCCATAGTTAAGGAAAGCAGAATTTGTAGCAATTATCTTAGGAGAGAGTTGGAAGCTTGGGAGTATTCCAAGAATACTGCCCCCATTGGCATACCACATGTCCGGGGGAAAACTAGCCCTACTGAGCTGTGGCTGGAAGAGAGTAAGGCAAACCCGTGGTCTGACCTTGTTCCCCTCATCTGCTGAAAAGTTTGGGAGTTGGAGTCAGGGTGGGGTTCCAAGGAGTTGGCCAGCAGAATGGTTTTCTAGAGGAGATGAGGGGACTATCCTAGGAAGTCTGGACCCTTGGCAACTGGACCCAGCCTGTGGGGGCTCCAGGCCGGGCTGAGGTAGCACCAGAAAGTGACGGTCGCTCCCCAGTACTGTCGGAAACTTGAGCTGCCTGCAGGTAGACGAAGCCAGAGTCAGCTTGGCCTGCAAAGGCTCTGGAGTGGAGACAAAATCAAATTAGAGAAGGCAGGGACAAGGGAGAGGAGAGAAAGAATGCGGGGAGTCAGGCTTCCTGGAAAGGCAGTGGCTACGTATCTCAGGGGCCGACTGATGGGAAAAATGATGGGCCTTGGGGGCTCAGGGATGCCAAGGAGACAAGGGATGGGAGATCATCCCTGGAAGTGTCAGAGGCCATTTATGTTGCCTCTTGGTTCACTGTGGCTCCCTCTGCAGAGATGGGCATTGAGCCCAGGTCATGGTGGACATCATGGGTCAGTGAGGCCACTTGGAGACCTTTGTGAGGGGAGCGTCCTAGTGACCACTGGTACTTGGGGATTAGAAATCAGAGCCCTTAAAACTGGCATTCTTCATCTCTGAGCTGCTGCCAGATGCCCAGCTGGAAAAGCCAGTTTCTCAAGTCATTAGGGCTGTAACACAGATACCCCGGACGTAGCCAGGGACTGAGACGCTCTTCAGTTTTAACCCACTTTTCACAAGAGAAGTGCCTGCCATTGGTGGGGTGCTTCCTTTCCTCCCCCCTCTGATGGCCTCATCTTGACGAATGCCATTACTCTGGCTGCAGACACAGTGCTGAAGCCCTGAGATTCCTGGGGCCTGGTGATACTTCAAGCTGGGCCTCTCTTGCCAGTCTTGGGGGTGGGACAGAGCCTGGTACTTTGACCCTGTAGGCAGGGGGGCAGACAGGCATGAGGATGATGGGTAAAGAGAAGTGGAGAAATGCCCTCTAGGATGCGAGAGCTTGGGGTCTTTGTTGGCAGCCAGAGAGCCAAACAATCTAATTTCCCAGACAGACTTGGGTCACTCCATTACTGCTAATCAGGTTAGTGTCAGCTTGCTCCTCTCCATTCCCAGCACTGTCCTTCCAGCTCCTCACTGCATTCATCTCCCTTCCTCTCTCCTTTCCCTTAGCTTTCATTTCGGCTCAGGGGGTGAGGGGCCAAGCAGCCAAGGAGGCGGGGGCTTTGCCTTTCCCATGTCCCTCCTCTTGGGATCCTCCGTCCCAGCCCATTACCATCCACTCTCCTTTCCCCAGAGGGAGACTGACCTCAGCCTGCTCCCACAGAGTGAGACAGGCGGACCTGCTCTGAGGGGAGGGAAAAGGCCAGAAGTCTGAAATAGCCCCACAGTGTTCCAATGAACAATGGCTACGAAGGAGCACTGCAGGGCAGCAACAAAGGCCGAGTCCACAGAGGCTCAAGAGCTGGAAAGATCTCAAGCAGTAGCTAGTCTAACCCATACTTGAACTCCAACCTCCTCTCCAGCCACCGACCTCTGAAGCCTCCCTAATTAACTAATTAGTCACTAAGGCAGCCATTCTACTTCTAGACGCCTCTCCAAGGATGTGACACGCTTTGGCCCTCAGGCCAGTCTGTTCTCCAGTCCTTGCTCTCGGGGGTCACTGAGCTCAGGGACCTCTCAGGGGTCTCCCTGGAAAGGGCTCCCGCCATCAGGAAGAGTGAGCCAAGGACACCTGGTCCCAGCTGTCCCCTTCACCTCCGCCCCACGAGCCGCCTCCAGGAAAAAGGAGGGACCTGGAAGAACTGAAGCCCCACTATGAGGACGTCTCCCCAGGCTGCCTTTTGCCCTTTGCTGATGACCCTCTGGCCCAGGCACAAAGGCCTGGATGTGTTTCACTCATGCATGCTCCCGAGAACAGGCAAAATCCAGCAAGCTCTGATTGTAGGCAATTTATTAGAGCTCAGGGCCAACGGATTCCCCATTTGGATGAGGGGGTTCGTGGGGACCTCTAGGGGAGGGGTGGAGCATATATGCCAGGGTGATGCGGTCAGAGATGGTTTGGGATGGAAATCTCTTCACTCGCCCTGGAATATGAGCTCAGGTGGGAGGAAGGAGCCTGTCACCGAGCCATCCGGCAGCAGGCGTGAGGGTGGAAGGAGGAGATGAAGGCGTTCACTAGAGGGGGAAATGGAGAGCTCAGCTACTGGGAAGAGAAGGGAGCAATGTCCTTGCAGAGAATCCTGAGTAGGGCTGCTTCACAGTAGGGTTCCGAGGGAAAGGTTAAGGGGTGAAGACTGAAGAAGAGGCGAGAACTATCCCTTCAGTACCCCAAGTTTCTATTCGCTGTTAGGCCTCCCTTGAACGTGCGGGTTGTCAGGGAGACAGGCCTGTTCTGAGCTGTCCCTCAGAGCTAGCAGCGTGGGCCCCCGGCCCGTTTTTGAGTGGAGTTGCCGACTTCAAGTGGCCCGGCCAGGGCCTCATTGTCTAAGCAGCACACAGTAAAAGTGGAGATGGTGCTGGGCTTTCAGAGCTGGGCCAAGCCTTTGGGTTCCATGGGTATGGAGTCCTGGGAAGAAGCCTGTGGGCCGGAAGGCCCTTGTTCTTCACTATTCGGATCCTGCGTATCCACCATCTGCTTGGACCAGGAGCAGAGATGGAGTACAGGCTGATCCCCAGGGTAGAGATTTCTGTATTGGGGATTAGGGCTCTGGCCTACTGGCCCCTCTTCTGTAAGTCATTTTCCTGGGGTCCTTCCCTGTGCCTCAGTTTGCCCATCTGTAGCAAGGGGAAGTGGAACATCTGGCCCTGCCTTGTCGAACTGTCTGAGGGGCTCGGCCCAGAGGAGGGAGAAGGAGGGGGGGCGAGTTGTACCTTGTCGAACTTTCTGTGACTGTAGATCTTATTCTTGTTCATGAAGGTCAGTAAGATCCAGTCGCAGAGGAAAGAGCCCTTGAGAGCAAGAGGTGGGGGCCTGAGTAAGCGTTCTAGAGCTCTGCGCCCTTCCCCAGGACCCCAGGGGAAGGCACTTACCACTCCAATGGAAGTCAGCGCTGTGGCCAGGTTAATGATGGTGGGAATCAGGCTAAACTTCCCGGCCTAGAGGGAACAGACATGCTTTTAGTTTCCCCTAAGTGACAGCCCCTGCCTTGAACTCTTCCCTTAGGCAATCCCTTTCCTACCTGTCCATGTACAATAACATCAATTCGGATCCCATAGGCCTTGATGAGAGTCCTCGAGGCTGTGCCATTGTGGCTGTAGTACTTAGCAAATCTAGGAAGGAATAGCCAGGGGTGAAACATGCCCTCTTTAGCTCCACATACCCTCACAACCTCACAGTCAATACTTGTTATGCCAGTTAGTGCCTAGGAAGTCTGTCCTCATCCCTATGGATTCCTAGCTTCCAGTCTCTCCTCTCCAATTCATCCTCCACCCAGCTACCAAAAAGATCAATGACCATGCCACTCTCCTGTACTTTGGGACAAAATACAAACTCCTTTGCTTGGCATTTAAAACCTTTCACCTTAAGACTGGCTTTGTAGGCTTATTTCATTTCATCTCCACTTCTGATCTCTAGCTTTCTTCAAGACTCAGCCTGGGGACACTGATGGCTCAGTGAATAGAGATCTGGAGTTTGGAAGTCAAGAAGAACAGGGTTCCAATCTGGCCTCAGACACTTCCTAGCTGTGTGACCCTGGGCAAGTCACTTAACCCCCATTGCCTAGCCCTTACTGCTCTTCTGCCTTGGAACCAATACACAGTATTCTAAGGCAGAAGGTAAGAGTTTTATTAAAAACAAACAAAAAACCCCAACATGTATATATTTACATTTACACATGGTAATCCCATCTCCAGTATACCATAAACTCCCTAAGTAAGACTAGGGATAGTTTTTGTTTTTGTCGTGATATCCTTGGCAGCTAGCATGGTGCCTAGCACTTACATGCCTGTTGAGTTGGATTGAATTGACAAATGAATTGACTACAAACTTTCCTCTGTCTTTCCTGCTGGGAAGCCCAATCTTCAACTTGTCCCCTTTTGGTTTTGCCAAAAGGAGAAGTCCCAGCCCTTGGAAATCCTCCCACCTAGGCCCGTAGGGCAGCCCCAGCCTGCCAGCATGAGTGGTGGGCCTTTCAGTAGGATGTCCCTGGCCACTGTGCCCTGACTAGGCAGGCTGGCTAGAGACTGAGTCCCCAGGAGAGCTGGTCCCAGGAGCATCCAGGGCATACCTGTAATTGTAGCCAGAGGAAGCCTGGATATGCTTAGGGTCGAGCCGGCGGAAGGAATATTTGGGATTACACTTGTCTTCAGACAAGTCCAGGTTACAGTTCCAATTGATAATGACCCCAATGACTCCACCCTGCAGAGGAAAGGAGAGGAGCTGAGATTACAAAGTTATTCAGAGGTATAGTAGTACTGCCTCCATCTAGTCAGAGGACTGGGGTTCAAATCCCTCCTCCCACCGTTATTCCCTGTGTGACTCTGGACAAAGCATCTCTAGGCTTCAATGCCCTCTTCTATAAAATGAAAGGCATGAGCCAGACATCCTCTGGGGTCTCTTCTGTAAATCTAAATTGCTATGGTCAGGTTGGAATGAGGGTCCTTTTAAAGAAAGGAGGATAGTATTTATGGCCCATTCAAACCTGGATGTGTAAAGGAAGCAAAAAGAGCCTAACCTGGACTTTATGATATAGGTTATTTTTTTTTTTTTTTTAGCCCTTACCTTCTGTCTTGGAGTCAATACCGTGCATTGGAGCCAAGGCAGAAGAGTGGTAAGGGCTAGGCAATGGGGGTTAAGTGACTTTCCCCAGGGTCACACAGCTGGGAAGTGTCTGAGGCTAGATTTTGAACCTAAGACCTCCTGTCTCTAGCTCTCAATCCACTGAGCTATCCAGCTGCTCCTGATATAGGTTATTCTTAAAAAAAAAAAATCATAAAATCTCAGATTTGGAAATTTCAGAAGTCATCTTGCCCAACCTTATTTTACAGCTGAGGAAGGAAACAGATCCCCCCAAAATGAAATGACTTGTTCAGGGTCACACAGGTAGTAAATGGGGTTCCAACTCAGATGTTCTCATTCCAAATCATTTTCACTGCCCCACACTTTGAGGGTTAGCACATAGTTTGAGAGCAAAAGTCCTTCACACTCTCACACCTAGCTCTTGCTCTCTCTGCCTGCCTTCAAAATTTTCCATGGCTTCCTCAGCCCACATGGAAGATGGGGGGCCAGCCATGAGTACCCGCTCTTAATAATTTAGCAGGCATTACCTATGCCCAGGTTTGCCAAACAGATCACATTTCTCTTTCCTCTTCTGGTGGCAAAAGGACACCCTGAGCAAATGGGGCCAGCCCATCTTAGACAGGAGAGACTGACCCTCCCAGCATCCTCCAACCCATTCTCCCTTTGCTGGGGCTTTGGCTTTCCATTCGGTTTCCTTTACCAAGCTGATCAGAAATCTCAGAGGAAAGGTATTGAGGAGCTCTAGCCCTGGTCTCCATATTCCAAACCTGAACCCCTCCTGATCTCACAGTGCATTACGGAGTTCCTAGCCCCCCTAGGTTTATAAGCTTTTTCCCAAAGCCTCCATACTTTTTTGTTCTATTATCCCTGCCTATATATGATACTCCTGAACTCTCTCTCATCCATGTTCTCTAATCTCTCAGGCCTCAACTCTTGAGCTCCCCCCTTTATTCTTGAGCTCCCCGGATTCTGCTCTATTCCTTCAACCCCCATTTCTTTACTCCTGAATCCCTAGTCTCAGATTTTGTGGCTCCCACTTGTGTATTCTCATCCCCTTGGCCCTCACACTTCACTCTTGAGTCCTCAGTTCCATTCCCCACCTCACTCTCCAGATTCTTCTCCCCCTGTTCCCAGGGCCCCAACCTTTTGGGCCAGCTCTGTGAAGTTCTCTCCTGCCTGTTCCACAATGAAGCCCAACTTAAATATGGGACAGTAGAGGTCGGTGTCAGCATTGAAGATGCAGTGCTTCAGGTAGCCATCATCATAGTCCCTGATGTTCCCCCTGGGAGATGGAGAAGGAGCATAGTGGAGTAGGGACAGTTCTCTCTGCTTGGTTCCCAAGTGGTCCACTTCCCCTAGAAATTGGGGGGGTGGGGGTGGACGTGGAGTGGGGGCAGAGATGTTTTGTTGGGCAGAATTGCCCAATCTCATCTCCTAGGCTGGTCTCATGTCCCCACTCCTTGTGGCTCTCACCTTCTACCCTCCACCCTCCACCATCCCATCCTCCGCCTTGGGTACCATTGCAAACTGCTATTTTGTTTCTTACTTGGAAAATTGGAATTTGGGGTAATGTATGCTGTTCTTGATGAGGATGGTGAACTGGGGGGCCATCTTTCCCAGGAACTCACTAGGAGGAACAGACATCAAGAATGAGGTCCCTCTTCTCACATGCACAGTGTGCTACCTCCCCCACTAATCAGGGCCCTAGGAATTGCTGTATGGTATTGCTTTGCCTCCCTTCCCCAAAATGATTTTGTAACTCCACCCCCAGATGAAGGTAAAGGTAAGTAACTTGCTCAAGACCCCACATCAATGGTAGAGCTGGGACCAAAAGCTAGGTCATCAAATAACAGTACTTAGAGCTGGAAAGGACTTCATTTTACAGCTGAGGAACCTGAGGCCCAGAAGTGACTGGTCCAAGGTTTTGCAAATAGCAGAGCTAACATTCAAACCCAGGTCCTCGGACTTTTCACATCAACTTTAGGAACAGCCTTGATCTGGCCAGGAGGAGTTCAAATCCCACCTCTGACAACACTTAGGTAACCTTGGGTAAATTACTTCCCTCAGTTTTCTCATTTGTAAAATGAGGGAGTCGGGCTAGATGTGCAGTGAGGTCTCTTCCTGTGAATTCTGAGTGTGATGGGGAGGAAGCAGGGCAAGGCCAAGGAACTTCTATAGGAAGCAGGCAGAGAAGTTTCCCTTTAGCCTGAGAACTTAGATCCTGGGGGGCATCGATGGGCACTTGTGGTCTCTGGACCTGACTGCTGCTCCATCCTCCACAGGGCACCAGGCTGACACCTCACATGTCTTCTTGGTCCCATGGTAATAGGGAACACAGCGTCCAGTTTTCTCTCCTAAGGAAACAGTATAGATAGCATGAAAACTTGGGATAAAAGGGATGAGGACAACTGGGTTCCTCAGAGTACCAAAGCAAGAGATTCAGACTCGTAGCCATACTCTGCCCCTGCCCACACTCACCATTGCCCAGCATGTCCATTGCTCCAGCCATGCAATCATCATCAGATAAGCAGGTGGCATTACGAATCCGTATACTCTGGAGGACATGAGCCAGGGTAAGCTAGGGACCTTGGGAGAAAGCTGAGCCCCCAGCCACTCACTCCTGAATTCCTTTCTCCAACCCCTTCTGGCTATACTTGGGGTCACTGCTAGAGCTAGAAGAGACCATCAAATCCCACCTCCTTATTTTCCACATTAGAAAAGCTCAGAAATGGGGAAATGTTTTGCCCAAGTCAAAGAGGTGACAGAGAAAGGATCTGAACCCAGGTCCCCAAATTCCAAATCTTTCCCCCTCTAATCAAGGCAAAGGCACCCAAGGATCTGTCATGATGCCTTCTAGTCCTTCCCCTCCTCCACATTTTTTTAGTCCCTCCCAATTACTGTCATTCCAACCACACCCCACCTAGAGTAAAAGATCTACGCAGAGGAACTCACCTCTGGGCAGGTTCCCAGGGTCTGGAAGGGAGTGATTTCTGCCCGAGTAATGATGGTAAACACACTGCCCCCCTAAGCTCCAAAAAGGAGAAGAGAAGGTCTTGGAGTGGGGGGATTGGCAAGAGTAGCCCTTCCCTCTCTTTAGCCCCATTCCTCTTAGGCAGGGCAGGATAGAGTAGGTTGACCCAAATGGTAGAGGCTAAGGGACAGGAGAACCAGTATTTCCAACTCTCCAGGAACCAGACCATATGTCTCTGGGAAGAGGAGGTGTCTGGGCCCCACAGAGGTACTCACCTCAGGAGGTTTGACGTACTCTTCTACATCCCATACTTTGTTCTGGGACTTGGTGATGCCCTTGACTTTGGTGATGACAGAGCTCTCAGGACCAGTCTCACTGTCCTGATAGCCTTTCTGAATGATAAATACATACCTGCCAAGTAGAGAGAGAGCCCAGGCTCTTAGTTCTTAGTGCTCCCTCGGGTCACCTGGGGCTGTTCCCTTCAGCTGCTCTCCAGGAGGAGTACCTTTCCCATCCAGAACCCTCCTTTTCTAGCCACATACAAGCTGGAGGGCCCCAAGGTAAGGCTGGCTCAAAAAGGGGCTTTCCTCTAGGGCTGGCCCATTATCATTCTGGGATCATTTGGCTCATTTTTTGTACTCTAAAAGGGAGAAAATTGGGTCTGGCCAGTTTGCTTAGCCTTTTTTCTCCCATCATCCTTCACAACCAGCTCTGCCCCTTCTCTATCTAACTCCCTCCTCCACTTCGAGGTCTGTCCCCTTCCTCCCCCAGTTCTGTTTCCTCCTTCCCTTCTGACCCTC
>NC_058130.1:739303761-739318180 GCF_016433145.1 Gracilinanus agilis | reverse complement strand
TTTATTTTCCCAATTACAAGTAATAATTTTAAATGTATGTTTTCCAAAATTATAAAATCTAAATTGTCTCCCTCCCTGTTTTCTCTCCCACCTCTCAGAGATGGTAAGCAATTTGATATGGATTAAACATAAATTATCATGCACAACATACTTCCATGTTGGTCATTGTTATAAGAAAATGATCATATAAAATCAAAACCCCCCAATAAAACCACAAATAAACTAACATGGAAGATAGAATGCTTTGATCTGCTTCTGACTCCCAACAGTTATTCCTCTGGAGGTGAAGAGCATTCTTTGGTGTAAGTCCTTCAGAATTGTCTTGGATCGTTGTATCTCTGAGTAGTCAAGTCTTTCACAGTTGATCATAGTACAATGTTGCTATTATTGTGCATAGTGATCTCCTGATTCTGCTTATTTCATTCTCCATCAGTTATTTTGCTCAGCATCAGAGTATAAATTCTATGACAGAAGAGTGGCAAGGGCTAGGCAATTGGGGGTTAAGTGACTTGTGATTAAGTGTCTCTTAAATGCCAGCTAGTAGTACAAGAAATACAAAGACAAAAAAAGAAAAGAAACAGTCTCTGCCCTCAGAGAGCTTACATTCTCAGTCCAGAAAACTAGGGCAAGAGAATGAGGCTGGATGAGAATGGAACTCTGATGGTGACCACCAGGAAGTGACTTAATGAGAGGCACAGTAAATGATCAAGGCTGGCGGAAAGCTGTGTCCTGAAAGCTCTGAAGACCTGGAAGGAATCTCATAAGAGATAACCAGTGCATGGGAGAGGATTTTAGAAAATGAAAGAGAATTTTCATATAAATTTGAAAAACAAACTTCTTAAATGCTGAATACGGGGAGAGAAATGAATGTATTAGGTGACCTGTGTCCTTTCAGAACAGCTCTGATCTTAATTTTCTTCCAGGGATGCTGCTGGGTCCATTCACAAATGCAGGCATCTTGAAGCTGCTATTAATCTCCCTCATCCTATCCCAAGGTTCCATGAAATTTCACAAGGTGAGATTGATACTATTCTTGAACTCCTTTAAGGGGCCACATCCCATTCCAAAATTGGCCCCATTTCTTCCTGAAGCTCATCATAGAGGTGGACCATGCCCTGGATGGATTCTCCTCTCTCCTTTCTCTCTGGGTCCAGGTCTCAAAATGGAATACGCAGAAAGAATGATAAATATGTTGGAGTGAGTGGAAATATCTTTTGCTCTTTTTTTCTGAGGCTTCCAATGAAAGAAAATGGAAAATGCATCAATCAGTCTATTAACAAGCATTTATGAAGCACCCAATGCATTGCAGGTACTGAAGATGGGAGGAATACAATGATATGTCTTTTGTAAATAAAAAATTCAGGATAGGAGGGACGGATACAAACAACATATAACAAAAAAATTAACAAAATTAAATAAGTATATTATATATTAGATTAATACAGAATAAAATTTCTTAATGTAATCAATATATAAAATCACACAGACAAAAGAAAACATTCATTATTAGTGAAAATCAATATATATAGTGTGTGTGTATATATATATGCAGACATATACAATTATATTGGCAGAAGTAAACTTATTTTTGACAACAATTTATGGCAACAACTATATACACAATTCTTACTTATGACAATAATAACACAATTATATAGCATATAAACAACAAATGTATGATTTACACATAAAATTCAGTATATGAAAATATCATAATAATATATTTCAAAATATATAACAAACATGAGGAACTTTACATAAAAACATATATATTTCAACATTTTATAAATAGTAGAAAACCCCAAACATTCAACAGATAAGATAATATAGATGTAGCACTTTACAAATCTAAAAATGCTATATAAATGCTGTTATTATAAATATTATTATTATTAAAACAACAATGAATAGGATAAAATACAAAACA
The DNA here is from genome assembly GCF_016433145.1 of Gracilinanus agilis. NCBI lineage: Eukaryota > Metazoa > Chordata > Mammalia > Didelphimorphia > Didelphidae > Gracilinanus > Gracilinanus agilis. The sequence continues at coordinate 739,316,253 of NC_058130.1, read as the reverse complement.
ACCTGTAATTGTATATATTATGCATATGCCATCCTAGAACTGCTTTGCCTGATGTGTTATATGTAAATTAACTAATGACTCAGTAGTTCTGGTACTTTCACCCTGATTTTTTTTTTAAACCTTTAACTTCTGTGTATTGGCTCCTAGGTGGAAGAGTAGTAAGGGTGGACAATGGAGCTCAAGTGACTTGCCCAGGGTCACACAGCTGAGAAGTGTCTGAGGCTGGATTTGAACCTAGGACCTCCCAACCACTGAGCTACCCAGCTGCCCCTACTTTCACCCTGTTTCTAAATTTCTAGTTTATTGATTATGATCCTGTACTCTAAGCTTTTAAATATCCTTGGCTAGTTATTACCCTCTTGATGCACTTTCTTCTCTCTCTACTGCTGGGACGTTTGGGAAAATGAGGCTTGCTCTGGGATTAGATACTCATAATCATTTCTATTACTATTGCTCTTTGAGCAAGCTATGTGTGGTGCTCAATCTTTGTGGTTTTCCAATATACAAGGTCATTGGAATTTGAGCGCTTAATTTTAGGCACAGTTTTAGTTTTCAAAGCAATGTTATTTTTATTGGTTTTCTTAACTTTTTGCAGAAGCTAAATTTCTTTTTTTTTTTTTTTGAGGTCTTAAATTTTATTCCCCCCCAATTACATGTAAAAGTTTCCAACATTTTTCAAAGAATATTGAGTCCATCCCTTGACCCCCATTGCCTAACCTTACCATCTTTTTGTCAGTATTGACTTCAAGACAGAAGGTAAGGGTTTAAAAAAAAAAGAATATTGAGTCCAGAAGCTAAATTTCAATAGTCTAAAGCTATTGCTTCTCTATGCCATCACTTATTATATCAAATGGATTTCTGGTTCATTAGAATTTTGTAATTTTCCCTTCATTTAAGACCTCATATTTAAATATCTCTGATTATTAAGTGCTTCCAATTATTCTGAACAACAAAGGTTTTTTCTTCAAAACTCATTCTTTGGAAACAAACTGAGAGGTCAGGTTGTTCTTTTTTTGAAGAGGGCCAATGATATGATGGGGTAATGTCTTGACTTTCAAGTGAATTGGATTTAAGCGAGGCAGAATTGCGTGGAATTGTCAGCCTTACTCTCTTTTCCAGAGTCACTGAAGTCCAGTGGCAAGACAAAAGTCAGGATGACTGGTGATGGCCTAGGATATAGTGGCTGACCTTGGCATCTTTGATATCCGATCAAACTCTATGTATTCCATAGTTTCTGCTTCAGCCATCTTTTGGGCCATTGGAAGAAATTATTCTCATCTACCTACTCTGCCAGGAAAAATCTTCACATGCTTGGAATAGACATCTGCCTAACTGAGTTTGAGGTCTGTTGGTTACCCTTAACCTGGTTTAGCTCATGTAATGAGACTGTTTTGTTGGAGTGTGGCTACTGCATATGTTACAGCTTCTTGGAGCAAAAATAGAATTGGACGAAAGATAGACATCAAAGGAACATAAATAGTCCTTAAAAGGGCTCAACAAGCCCTCACATTAGAGGTGCTAGCCTTCCCCAAATGTCCCATACACCCAGGCACACATGTGTGCAGTAATTTATTTCTTAATACTAGTTCCATTGGATACCAGTTTCCTCTATGTCAAATGACATGTGTACTTAATATATTGATCTATAGCTAGTTAATGGTTATAAGAGGAAATAGTTCTTTTTTTATAGCATCTTGACAGTATTATTCCTGCATCAGCTAGTGATGATTCAGTTGTGATAAGATCCTTTTTTTGTCTTGAATCTGGGACAGCATCCATCCCTGGCCTTCTCTGCAACCCAAAGTTCTCTCTCTACTTAGATCAATTTTTACTTTTGCTTTATCTAAAATCATGATTGCTACTCCTGCTTTTTAAAATTTCGTATAAATCATAATAGATTCTGCTCCATACTCTATGTGCTCTCTGCTTTAAATGTGTTTCTTAAAGATAACATAATGTGGGATTCTATTTTTTAATCAATTCCATTGTCTCCTTCCTTTTTTATGGGTGACTTCATCCCATTCACATTCACAGTCATGGTTACTAATTGAATTTCTCTCCATCTTATTTTTCTCCTGTGATTATCCTTCCCTTTCTCTCCTTCCAGCCTTTCCCTAATCACAAATGTTTTGCTTCTGACCACTGCATCCTCCAAATCACCCTCCCTTGTATCCATCCCCTTTTCTCTAATTCCCCCTCCCTTCTTATTCCCTATAGGATAAGATAGATTTCTATACCTGACTGAATGTGAACTTTATTCCCTCTTTGAGTCAATTCCAATGAGAGTAAGGTTTAAGCATTGCCTGCTACCCTGCTCCTTCTTCCTTGCCACTGTATTAACTGTTATGAATCTCTTAGTGTGAGGTAATTAATATCATCTCTCCTTATCTTTTCTCCCAGTGTTTTCCTCCTTTACTACCCTTAATTTTATTATTTTTGGATATCCTCTGGTCATATTCAACTTATTCCCTACTCTCTTTCTTGTATACTTCTTTTCACTGCCCTGATAGTGAGAAAGTTCTTAAGTATCTTAAGTACCTTAAATATCTTAAGTATCTTAATTATCACCTTCTCATGTAGGAATGTAAACAATTTGACCTTATTGAATCCCTTGAGTTTTCTCTCTTCCTGTTTACCTTGTTATGTTTCTCTTGAGCCTTGTATTTGATCACCAAATTTTCTGTTCAGCTCTGGTCTTTTCATCAGGAATGCTTGAAAGTCCTCTATTTCATTAAATATCCATTCCCCACCCCTGAAGGATTATGCTCAATTTTGCTAAGGTAGATGATTCTTGGTTGTTATCCTAGATCCTCTGCCTTCCAGAATATTATATTTTAAGTCTTCCAGTCCTTTAATGTAGAAGCTTCTGGGTCCTGTGTAATCCTAACTATGATTCCACTATATGTGAATTGCTTCTTTCTGGCTATTTGCAGTATTTTCTCCTTGACCTGAGAGTTCTGGAATTTGGTTATAATAGTCTTAACAGTTTTTACTTTGGTATCTCTTTTAGGAGGTAATTGGTAGATTCTTTCAACATCTATTTTCCTTTCTTATTTGAGAATATCAGGGCAGTTTTCCTTTATAATTTCTTGTAATATGGTGTCTAGGCTCTTTTTTGATCATGGCTTTCAGGTAATCCAATTATTCTTAGATTTATTTTCTAATTTAGTTGCTTTACTAATAAGATATTTTATATTTTCTTGTTTTTAATTCTTTTATTTTGTTTTATTGTTTCTTGATGTCTTATTGAATCATTAACTTCCATTTGCCCAATTCTTTTTTTTAGAGAGTTATATTCTTCATTGAGCTTTGCACGATCTTTTCTATTTGGCCAATTTTACTTTTTGAAGAAGATATTTTCTTTAGTAGATTTTTGTGCTTCCTTTTCCATTTGGCCAATTCTAGTTTTTAGGAAGTTGTTTTCTTCAGGGAATTTTTGTATATCTTTCACCAAGATGTTGACTCATTCTACCTCCAACCCCCAAATTTCCTACCTCATTTTCTTTATTTTTTTTTAAATTTTTTAAACCCTTAACTTCTGTGTATTGACTTATAGGTGGAAGATTAGTAAGGGTAGGCAATGTTCAGGGAGGATTAACACTTCTGGGGAGAGAGTTTGGTGAATCCTTTCCAGGGCTGTTCATTCATTTTTGGTGTCCACTTTTACCCAACTCTCACCTACGACTCCAAGAAGCTGTAGCAAGCAGAGAGGCCATACCCTGGTAAACCAATTGGTGGATTGGCTAAACTAGGTTGAGAGTAACCCGATGGTTAGGGGGATGTCTACCCCAAACATGTGAAGACATCCCTTGGTAGAATGGGCAGATGGGAGCAATTTGTTCCAATAGCCAAGAAGGCATCTGAAGCTGGTACTCTAGAGCATTTAGATACTTGTTCACACATCAAAGATGCTAAATCATCCACTATATTCTAGGCCATTGCCAGTCACCCTGACTTTTGTCTTGCCACTGGACTCTGATGAGTCAAAGAGAGAGTAAGACTGATGAATTTGTGCAACTCTGCCTCACTTAAATCCAACTCACTGGCATGTCAAGACATCTCTTTGGGATACAGACCTAGTAGTGGTATAGCTGAGTCAAAGGACATGTATAATTTTATAGTCTTATGGACATAGTTTCAACTTACTCTCCAGAATGTTTACAACTTTACCAGTAGTACATTAGTGTTACAATTTCCCCACATCCTCTCCAATGTTATCAGTGGATATGATTTTATTTTTCTCTTGGTAACTGAGTTACCAAGTGCTTCACATTTCCTTACATTTAACAGTATCTTGTAAAATAACCTCAATGTCTTTATTTCTTAGGTCACGTAGTATTCCCTTAATTAGCTTCTACTACCAGTGCTTTAGACATACTACAATACTATTACTTGTATTGGTCTCCATTACTTAATTGAGTACAAAACAGACATTAATATTTAAATATTCAAATAATCAAAATTCTATAACAGGAACTATTCTGATTTATAAAGGAAAAACACATTGGAAAACTAAAAATTTTTAGAAAACTCTTTAAAATTTTAAAAATTCTTTTCTGCCAAACGAGGATAGATAAGGATTCCCAAGAAGAAAATTTCTTCATTGGATCCCTGTCAGTGTGAAAGGCCACCCCCCATAAATCCCAGATGGGCCACCATAATATTATTGTTCAGATGTGGTACTGGCCCACTTACATCTGGCTCTCATATTCCCTTGCTCATTCATCGTACCCACCATACCCCCAAAACTGTAGATATGTTTTTTTCAGGGGTTAAGGGGAAAGCCATGGCCAAAACCACATAATTATGACAAAATCTCGCTCAGAGTATACTCTTACTATTTACCACTCTAATTCCTGAGTCTCCATTGCTAATTCCTATTTATTTTTAAAATCAGTTTCCATGATACCACAAACTCTTTAATAAATTATAGATATCTTTTTTTACATCACTAATGTTTCCCCTAGTATCCTTAGCTCTCCCCTTCCTAGAAAGTTATTTCATAGAACAAAAGTATTTTAAAATAACAAAACTGAACAATACAAAACTGATCCATAAAATATCAAACTCCAAAGATATTGGATTCTGGATATCCTAAACAATAAAAATAGCTGAAGTAGCTTTATCTTCAGTGCATAATTTTTATTTTGGAGAGATCTAAAAAGTTTTGGTGATCAGAGAAAATGTCTAGTCTTCCATGTTATTGTTCATGTGAACTGAATGTCTGACCCTATTGATATTTACAGCTTGAGAGGGAGAAACTCCCTTAGAACTTTCTAGAAAATCTTAATTTAACAAATATCTGCCTAATAGGATTGAATGTCACCTGAATTGTGCTTTGTTATTTTATTTTTTCTCCAACTACATGTAAAAACAGTTTCCAACATTTTCAAAAAAAACTTTGAGTCTTGAATTCCCTTCCTCCCCCTAGAAAGTAAACCACCTCATATAGATTTTATATGTGTAATCATGTATGTAGAACATTTTCCATATTAATCCTTTTGTGGATAGAAACTCAAAAAATTACGAAAAGGGGAAAAATTTTTTGATCAGACTCCATCAGTTATTTCTTTGGAAGCAGATGCCATTTTTTATTATGAGTTCTTTAGGATTGTTTTGGATCATTATTTTTCTGAGAATAACTAAGTTATTCACAGTTGTTTATTGTATAGTGTTCCTGTCACTGTGAACAATGGTCTCCTGGTTCTGCTAATTTCACTGTTTCAGCTCATGTAAGTCTTTCCAGGTTTTTTTCTGAGCTCCTCCCGCTTCTCGTTTCTTACAGCACAATATTATTCCATTATGATCAATTACAACTAGCTCAGCTATTCCCCAATTAATGGGCATCCCCTCACTTTTCAATTCTTTGCCACCATAAAAAGAGCTGCTTTAAATATTCTTGTACAAAATTGGGACACTAATGCACTGCTGGTGGAATTGTGAATTTACTCAACCATTCTGGAAAGCAATTTGTTATTATGCCCAAAAGGCTTTAAAAGACTGCCTGCCCTTTGATCTAGCCATACCACTGCTGGGTTTATACCCCAAAGAGATAATAAGGAAAAATATGTGTATAAAAATATTTATACCTGAGTTCTTAGTGGTGGCAAAAAATTGGAAAATGAGGGGATGCCCTTCGAATGGGGAATGGTTGAATAAATTGTGGTATCTGATGGTGATGGAAAAATTATTGTGCTAAAAAGAATAATGAACTGGAGGAATTCTATGTGAACTTGAACAACCTCCAGGAACTGATGTAGAATGAAAGGAGCAGAACCAGGAGAACCTTATACACAGAGACTGATACACTGTGGCACAATCGAATGTAATGGACTTCTCTACTAGTAGCAATGCAATGATCCAGGACAATTCTGAGGGATCTATGAGAAAGAACGCTATTCACATCCAGAGAAAGAACTGTGGGAGCAGAAACACAGAAGAAAAACATTTCCTTGATCACATAATTCAATGGGGATATGATTGGGGATGTAGACTCTAAATGATCACTATTGTAAATATTAATAATATGAAAATAGGTCTTGATCAATGATACATGTAAAACCCAGTGGAATTTCTCATTGGCTATGGGCGAGGGGGAGGGAAAGAACATGAATCATGCAACCATGGGAAAACATTCCAATCAATCAATTAATTAAACTTAAAATAAATAAAATACTGATTTTAAAAATTAGTTAAATTTATTTAAATTTAAAAAATAAATAAATATTCATGCACATGCAGATCCTTTTCCTTTTTGTTTTTTAATTCTCTGAGATACAAATGTAGTAATGGTATCTCGGAGATCTGCCTGCTTTCAGTTCTTCCAAGGTGGCATGATGTAAGGAGAGGTGAATTTAATTCTCTCCTGGCCTGTAGTATTGTCTATGAGTAACCACAAGCACTCTTTTTCTGCTTTGGAACTATGACCAGGATCACCTGTTCTACTATGGCCTCTAGCTCTGGAGTGTGCTAGTGCTCCTTCTCACCCTGACACCTTTACCCAGGACTGCAACCTTGATCTGCATAACGGCAATGTGACAAAAGTCTCGCACCCAGAGCCAGTAAAGGGACCCCTTTAATCTCCTTCTAAGCAGTTGTCTGATCCCTGCCCCACTTACCATCTATGGCTAAGAGTTCCAGAAGACTTTGCTGCTGTTTCAGCTGCCCCCAAGGCCTGTTGCCATGATGAGGTCTCCCTTGGCATATTTCTTTGTGCTCTACTTCCACCCTACAGTAATAGATCTTTTGAGCCAGCTTTCTAAGTTGTTTGGGGCCGAAAAAATGATTTTATCCCTTCTTTTTACAGTTCCAGAATTCATTTTGAGGTGGTATATCATAGTTTTCTTATATCAGGTGGGCCTGTATACCTTCTTTGCCATCTTTCTAAATTGTACTTTGAATGGAATTAGAGATGGAATTTTTGAGTGAGGGATATAAGAGGTGTGGGACTACTTATACAGAGGCATGGAGATGGAACACTTTGTACAGGTAACTGCTAGGGAACCACTTTGAGTCTAATGGAAATTGTATGAAGAGAACAATACAAAATAAGACTAAATCTCAATTGTCCAGCCCTGACTGTTCTTCGACTTTGGAACTTAGTATTGATTCCAAGACAGAAGGTAAGGGTTTAAAAAGAAGAAGAAGCTAAAGGGCACAGGGTAGTTACAAAGGGCATCACATAGTCCTGCAGACAGGGTGGGAAATGATCTGAAGATGTGATTTCCTCTTTCAGAATGATGAGTTTCTAAAGGTCATGAAACCCAGGAGGTCAACAGGTGCAAAATGAGAATTCCTAATTGCCACCCTTAAATAGAGGAGGATCAGGGAGGAGATCCCAGATGTCTACCCTTCATTCTCTCCAGCCAGAAGGGGCACGAAGATTTGAGAAAATATGAGTTTCAGAGCTGATTTCATCTTGCAAAAGGATGAGTTTCTAGAGAAGATGAAATCAGGGAAAGCAGCTGGGTGTGAAATGTAGTAGTAATACAAAGACCCCATTCCCTCTCTTTGGAGGAAACAGATAAACACAAAACATAGGTATAACTTTGGCTGGGATCACTAATGAGGCAGAATGCAGAGAAGGCGTCTTCTGTGGTTGTGATGACACTTGAACTGAACCTGGAAGAGAACTAGGGAGCATCCAGGCTTAAGAGGGACAACCTATGCAAAGGAAGTGGTAGACAGCATGTCATGGAAGAGGGAGAGCAAGTTTTCTAAAGGATGGGGTATGTGAGGGGGAGTGGTGTGGAATCAGTCTAGAAAGGTAGACTCTAGTCAGATTGGGATGGTCTTTAAATCTGGGTAATTGTATCCTATAGGCAGTGGGGAACCACTTAAACTTTTTGAGGAGGGGAGTAATAAGGTTCAACCTGTTCTTTAAGAATATCCCTTTGAAAATTCTCTATTGAAAGTGGATAGACCACCACATTCAGAGGAAGAACTGTGGGAGTAGAAACACAGAAGAAAAACAACTGCTTGAACACATGGGTTGATGGGGATATGATTGGGGATGTAGACTCTAAACAACCACACCAATGCAACTATCAATAATATAGAAATAAGTCTTGATCAATGATACATGTAAAACCCAGTGGAATTGCGCATCAGCTATGGGGAGGGTGGGAGGGAAAGAACATGAATCATGTAACCGTGGAAAAATATTCTAAAAAATTAAAAATTTAAAAAAAGTGGCTAGACCAGAAGGAGAGAGACCAATTAGGATATTACAGCAGCAATTCTGAAAGTCTGAACTACGATGAGTGAGAATAGTGGGAATAAGCATGTTGGCTTGGCATAAGCAACTCTATTTAGTTAGACGTTGTGTAGGCTGGCTTGTTTTGTTTTGTTTTGGTAAGAAGTACTTCTTTGGCCCCTCTTAAATGTGATAAATACTTCCCACTGATGTAAGCATGTGCCTAAATCTGGTAAACAACAGAAAAACACTTTATAATGATGTTAGGAAACTAAAGTCTTGATTGATAGTTTCCTTTCATCATAAGTTTAAGTAATCAATTGCCAATAAGAATGAAGATGTACCTTGTATGTGCCCTTATCCAGAACCATAGAACCCCCTCGTAGGCCAACAGCCATCAGTCTATTTCTGGGTGGCTCTCTGAACTGACTCCTTCATTCCCCGTACTCGGAGATTGGAGCATATGTTTTCTCAAGAGTGATGCTGACTGTTGGAGGCTTTGCAGATAGAGAGGAAGCCTTATAGCGAGCACCAGTACGAGACACACTTATTGGGATCTCGAGGAATCACTAGAGGGGTTGACTGTCAAGTAAATAACTGCATGCTATCAATTACTAAAGAGTAATTTCAAGCATTGGGGAATATGTCTGATTGAATGCTTCCATTTCTCTAGTCAGCAAAACTAAGGCCAATAAGACACCTGCACTTCTCCATCCTTGAAATGGTCTCCTGTTTAAGGACTCTCATAAGGGATTTGAAGGAAGCCTTATTGGGAGCTCAGAATAGAATTGTTTAATGTCAGGAGAAAGGTTTTTTAAATAATATTTTATTTTCCCCCTATTACATATAAAAACAATTTTTAACATTCATTTTTTAGAAAAGTTCCAAAAAGTTCCAAAAGTTTTGAGTTCCAAATTCTAAGAGAAAGTTTTTAAAGTGAAATCGTCCCACTAAACCCATCCCCCTGGGTGGAAGAGATAAAGAAGTAAGCAACTTCAGTGACTGACTCTCATCCTAAGGATTTGGTGGTCCCTTTGTTAAATTCTGACAGAGGCATGACCACCTCTTTCTGGAACTAGCTATTTGACATAAGAAGGATAGAGACCAGCACTTGCTGGCTATTTGTCAATAGTATATAAACATTTATAAACAACCTGCTATGCACCAGGCATTGTGCATTGTGCTATGTACCAGAGATACAATATGAAAAAGAAAGGTGGTCCCTGCCTCGAGGAGCTTATAATTAAATAGACAGGGAGGAGGGGTGGGAACCAATGCTTAAAAGAAATCCAAAGAGGAAAGAGGTGGGAGGAGATGGTAGAGAAGTCCAAAAAGTATCTACACTATTAGATGCTGGTTCACAAATAACCATAACACCAGATTCAGTAAGAGAAAATGCAAAATACAAAGAAACCAACAAACTCCCAGCACAGACTTCGAGAAATAGTTTCAAAGACTGCAAAACCCCATGCGAGAAGGTATTCAGAAAGGGAACGATCACAGATTGGCCCAAGATGATTTATAGAGTAGTTAGTATTATAGGCTCAGGAGAAGAAATCATTAGAATGGTATTGGCAGAATCAGAAAATTCACATTCAATTCTTGGTAGAAAAAGTCTGATGAGCTCTGGTAGTCTGCCTCTCTGCCCCAAAGCAAGTTGTTAATATTCCTCAGCATAGAATTAAAGGAAGAAATAAGAAACTTATTGAATTTTGAATGACTTGGAAGAGATAGACCTAATTCAGAAAACACTTAGTCCATAGAATTCCCCTGTGGGCCAGGAAAAAAAAAACAAGCAAATGGAAAACTGATAGTGGCCTACAGGAAATTAAATAATGAGACTGAACCCATTAAGGGAATCCTCCCCAATATTTTAGAAATGATAAACAGGAAGTGGAGGGAATTACAGAGAGCATTAACTAACCGAAATGGAATGGTCAGTTACACCACAGAAATTATAGACAGGGAGAGCATTGGTTATATTCTGAGTGATGATACGGACTTTGGAGGATATCGATTCCCCAGCTAATACTAGAAAAGATTGTAGCTTTAGATCCCCCAAGAGATAAAAGAGGCACAAAAGTCGGTCGGATTATTTGGCTTCTACAGAAATAATATTCCACATTTAGATATGATGTTAGACCCAGTTTATGAGGTAATGAGAAAATCAAATTACTTTAAGTAGGGCCCCAAATCAGGATATGCATTAGGACAAGTAAAAGAGGCTGCACGACAGGCTACATCATTAGTTCCAATACCATGAGATCCCTTCTTTCAGTGAGAATTGAGGTAGTTGAGGAGGAAATTTTAGGACTTGGTCTCTACAGACCAACAAAACTAAAGAAGGCTCTTGACAAGACTTAACATTTTGGTAAGATTTTGAAGCAAAAAAAAAATGACTAGCCCACAGATTTACTATATACTACCATGAGGGAAGAGGACCCTATCATATCACACTCTTATGGAATCAGAGGGATTGACTCTGGGCATATTACTGACATTAGAAACACTGAGCCCTAAGTTAACAGGGATCAAAATCACCTTCCCTTCTCCTCCAATACATCAAGACCACCACTTTCAGTGGAAATGGCTTAGAGCCAACAGACTTGCAAGGGAAAAAGGGAATGGGCCATGTCCATGAGGAGACAGGGGCCCCCACTATTGACATGACAGTAAAGTTGCTGGAAAGAGATGGCAGGTCCTTGCATTCACCTGGAGGACGAGCCACTCTGATTTCAGCAACATTGGTCCTTGGATGACAGACCAAGTCCATCTAAGTGTTCCCAGGACTCTTCTCTAACATGCTTGTTGGCATCCGCTCAGCCACATCTGGATCTGTGTCAGCCAATCAGACAGAACTCTCCATCATTTGTCTCTACAGAAATCTGGGGACATTTGCAAGACAAACACGGAATGCCATAGTGAGTGCTGTGTCCCAAACAGTTCTATGCAGAACACTTGTAAGAGGAGGACATTTTTCAGGCAGTGCAACTCTTGGAAGAAGGTGTGTGGTAACTTCCTGTTGGGGATCAGGATGGGGTGGGATGGGAATAGCTGAAACGGAAAGGGGAAGGAAAGAAGGCTCCATCTTCTGGCACGGGCCTATTCCTACTGCTTTCTCTGTTACATAGAGCACAAGCAAAGGGGGGGGGGCAAGGGTGGGAAGTTAGATTTCTTCTGCTGTTTCTCTTTGGTTTTCAAAAAGTTATTTTGAGAGCAAGACCTAGAGATGGGAGGTCCTGGGTTCAAATCTCACCTCAGACACTTCCTGGCTGTGTGACCCTGGGCAAGTCACTTGACCTCCATTGCCTAGCCCTTACTGCTCTTCTGCCTTGGAACCAATTGATTCTAAGACGGAAGGTAAGGGTTTTTCGTTTGTTTGTTTGTTTGTTTTAAGTTATTAATGATCAGTCATGGAGAGACAACACAGCTATAGTGGGTTGAGAGCCAGCCTGGTTTCAGGTCCTCCTTCTGATTCAAAGGGGCACTGTAAATCCCTTACCTTGTCAGTGTCTAAGACAGTGCTGTCAAACCGGCGACTAAAAGGAGCATCCCCGGCACTGCATCCGGATGTAGAGCACCCCACGTGACCCTTCTCTAGGTTGGATGGCGTTTTATTGGTTTTATTTGGTATTTCCCAGCTACATTTTAATCAGCTTTGTCTTGTTTGACATCTCGGCTCCAGGCCACTCCCCCAAGGCTGTAGGTTGTAGGGAAGGGGCTGACCTCTCTGCATGGACAGGAGCCCTTCCCTGGGACCTTCCAACGTCGGTGGAAACTGCATGTGTGGACCCCCT
>NC_058130.1:739272013-739289085 GCF_016433145.1 Gracilinanus agilis | reverse complement strand
GAGGGTCAGAAGGGAAGGAGGAAACAGAACTGGGGGAGGAAGGGGACAGACCTCGAAGTGGAGGAGGGAGTTAGATAGAGAAGGGGCAGAGCTGGTTGTGAAGGATGATGGGAGAAAAAAGGCTAAGCAAACTGGCCAGACCCAATTTTCTCCCTTTTAGAGTACAAAAAATGAGCCAAATGATCCCAGAATGATAATGGGCCAGCCCTAGAGGAAAGCCCCTTATTGAGCCAGCCTTACCTTGGGGCCCTCCAGCTTGTATGTGGCTAGAAAAGGAGGGTTCTGGATGGGGAAAGGTACTCAGCTGAAGGGAACAGCCCCAGGTGACCCTGAGATAGCCCTAAGCAGGCCTGGGTGCTCTCTATTTGGCAGGTATTCATTATTCAGCATCTGGAGGGTGAGGATGGGGAATTGAACCAAGGAATGGAGACTCCGGGAGTGAAATATGAGTCTTAGAACTCAGGAGTAGTGGGAGGGACAAGGGGATCATAACAAAAAGGTGAGGGGGCAGCTGGGTGGCTCAGTGGATTGAAAGCCAGGCAGAGAGATGGGAGGTCCTGAGTTCAAATGTGGCCTCAGACACTTCCTAGCTTTGTGACCCTGGGTAAGTCACTTAACCCCCATTGCCTAGCCCTTACTGCCTTGGAACCAACACATAGTATTGATTCTTAAGCGGGAAGATAAGGGTTTAAAAACCAAAAAATAAAGAGGTCAGAGCTCCAAAATGTGCAGGGGTTCAAGGCGGGGGGGCAGGTAATGAAGAAATGGAGCAGAAGTTTGGGAGCTCAGGAATAGAGGGGGAAGCTTGAAAGAATAGGGTAAGAGGCGGGACATTGGAAAACAAGGGTGATAGAAAATTCAGAAATATTGTATATGGGCTGGGGTCAATGGAACAGAAATATGGAGCCCCAATTTTCTTGTCTGTAAGGTTAGGTAGGATTAGATGACCTCTAGAGTTCTTTCTAGCTCTAAATTTATGATCCCATCATCTCATGATCCTATGTAGTCTCTTAATATACAGTGCTACTCCACGATCCCTATCTTTTACCTATCTTATTTCTTTTGGATATTGTATAATAACTAATATTTACATAGTTTTTGGAGGTTTGCAAAGTGCTTTACACAATCTAATTCATTTGTTCTTTATAAGCATCCTGGGAAGTAGATGTTACTATTATCCTGGTGTTTACAGATGAGGAAACTGAGGCAGAAAGCAGTTTAGTGACTAATTGCCCAGGGTCACATAGCTAGTAAATGTCAGAGACTGGGAAGGTGGAAGGTCTAATTCCAAGCTAAGCTCCCCGACAATCCAAAGCCATAATTCTACCATGGTCTTCATCACTCTTCAAGTCTCAGGGACATCTATGAGGTTCCATTTGCTTCCTTACATGAGGACATCTAGCTAATTTTGCTTGTTGCCTAAACTTGTTTCTTTGTGTTTAGACATTCGAGGTCATTTTTGTTTGTTTGTTTTATGGGCTTCCTTTCGTTGTCTTCTGCAAATTTCTTGGTGTCTCCACTGCTTATCTCCTTCCTATGTGAGGCTTTTTATGTTAGGGTAGTTTGGTAGAGATACATGGGCAATTTTCTCCTTCTCCCAAAATTCTCGTTAGAATCCCTTTGATTCTGCTCTCCTGGGACCCAAGCATGTGTGATACCAGCCTTCAGCCACTGGGTGACAGCACAAACACAGCTATGTCCTGTCTGGTATGCTGGAGAGAGCATGGGTGACTGGGCTTCCAGGTTTGGGGCTGGGAAAGGGCTAGAGATAGTTTGGTGCTTGTTCAGGAACAGGGTACAGCATCCCATTTACCACTCTGGAAACAGGCAGGTACCTTCTGGGCTGATCTGACCCAGAGTGTCTTAGAGGATGATCAATTCCCTCCTGGGCAGACTGAGTCTCAGATTTGGGGTACCCCTGGTCTGGCTGACTAAGCTAGAACATGGGGCCAAACATCTTGCTTGTCCCTATTTGCTTGGATGCTTCCAGCTAAAAATGGGCTAGCCATTCCCCAGTTTACAAATGATCAAGGGATATGAATAGGCAGTTTTCAGATGAAGAAATCAAAACTATCAATAAATATATGAAAAAGTGGTCTAAATCCCTCCTGATTAGAGAAATGCAAATCAGAACAATCCTGAGGTACCACCTCATACCTAGCAGGCTGGCCAATATGACAGTAAAGGAAAATAATAAATGTTGGAGGGTATGTGGCAAAATTGGGACACTAATGAATTGCTGGGAGAATTGTGAATTGATCCAAATATTCTGGAGGGCAATTTGGAATTATACCCAAAGGGCTTTAAAAGACTACTTGCCCTCTGATCCAGCAATACTATTATTAGGTTTGTACCCCAAAGAGATAAAAAATGGGGAGAAACCTCTTTGTTCAAAAATATTTTTAGCTGTGCTTTTTGTGGTGGCAAAAAATTGGAAAATGAGGGAATGTCCCTCAATCAGGGAACGGCTGAACAAATTGCGGTTTATGATGTTGATGGAATACTATTGTGCTATAAGGAATGATGAACTGCTTGATTTCTATAAGAACTGGAAAGACCTCCAAGAACTGAAGTGGAGTGAAATGAGCAGAACCAGGAGAACATTGTACACAGAAACTGAAACATTGAGGGATAAACCAATGTAATTGACTTTGCTACTAAAAACAATGCAGTGAAGGAAAGTAATAAATGTTGGAGGGGATGTGGCAAAATTAGGACACTAATGCATTGCTAGTGGAGTTGTGAATTGATCCAACCATTCTGGAGGGCAATTTGGAATTATTCCCAAAGAGCTTTAAATGACTGCCTGCCTTTTGATCCAGCCATACCACTGCTGGATTTATACCCCAAAGAGATAATAAGGGAAAAGACTTGTACAAAAGTATTTATATCCGTGCTCTTTGTGCTGGAAAAAAAACTAGAAAATGAGGGAATGCCCTTCAATTGGGGAATGGCTGAACAAATTGTGGTATCTGATGGTGATGGAATACTATTGTGCTCAAAGGAATAATAAACTGGAGGAATTCCATGTGAACTTGAATAACCTCCAGGAAGTGATGCAGAGTGAAAGGAGCAGAACCAGGAGAACATTGTACACAGAGACTGATACACTGTGTAATAGACTTCTCTACTAGCAGCAATGCAATGATCCAGGACAATCCTGAGGGACTTATGAGGGACTTAATACTATCCACATCCAGAGAAAGAACTGTGGGAGCAGAAACACAGAAGAAAAACAACTGCTTGATCACATGAGTTGAAGGGGATATGATTGGGGATGTAGAATCTAAATGATTACACTATTGCAAATGTTAATAATATGGAAATAAGTCTTGATCAACACATGTAAAAATTGCTTGTTGGCTACACTAGGAGGGAGGGAGAAGGAGAGGGAAAGAACACAAATCATGTAACCATGGAAAAATACTCTAAAATAAATAAATTAATTAATTAATGAACAAATAAGTAAGTAAATGAATGAATGAATAAACAAACAAACAAATAAATAAATAAATAAATAAAAGAAATGAAAATAAAAGCAATGCAATGATCTAAGACAATTCCGAGGAACTCATTAGAAAGAATGCTATCCACATCAAGGGAAAGAACGGTTGGAGAAGAGATTCTGAAGAAAACATATGATTTATCACTTGTTTATATGGGTATATGATTTGGGGTTTTGGTTTTAAAAGATGATTACTATGAATGAGTAATAATGAATAAAATAAAAACTACTGAATAATAAAATGAAATAAGTATTGAATGATAATACATGTAAAACCCAGTGGAATTGCTTGACAGCTCCAGGAGAGAGGAAGGAGAGAACATGAATCATGTAATAATGGAAAACTATTTAAAAAAAATAAAAGTTATATTTTTAAAAGGGCTAGGAAAACCCCTCCCTAGTCACATCTTATGTGCACCCAGTATCTCATACCTTGCAAAGCCTTTCCTGTAACCAACGTCTCCAGGTGCTTATGTAGCCCAGGTGGTCTTCTCAAATGTGTATGTGGATAGGGAGATGCCAATGGCAGTGTTTGTATGGCAGTGAGTTAGGGTGATGTCTAGCCCAAGCATGTGAAGACTTCTCATAGAATGGGCAGGTGAGAGCAATTCGTTCCGTGGAGGGCTTAGAACTTGGTCAGACATGAAAGACTCCAAGGTCATTCACTGTGTCCCAGACCACTTTTGTTCTGCCACTGGACTTTGACGACTTTGAAAGAGAGTAAGACTTTGTGTAACGCTGCCTTACTTAAAGCCAATTCAGGAGCAAGTCAAGGTATCACCCTGTGAGGTCATTGGTCCTCTTTGGAATGATATAATCACACACACACATATATATGTGTATCCTAAGACTACAAATAATGTCAAGTACCAACCATTTTAAAGAGATTTGTACTAAATTTTTAAGAAGTTACCTAGATGTTTCATTTTAAAGCAGCATTCAAACACTGGATTGTCGACAGTAGGTTAGATAATCCTCTAAGGCAGTGATGGTGAACCTATGGCATGGGTGCCAAAGATGGCACATAGAATGCTCTCTGTGGGCACTTGGCCACCCTCTCTCCCCACCCCCCACCCCCAGAGTTTGTTACTAGAAAGGCAGAGGGACTCCTTCCAGCAGAGCTGCTCCCTTCCCCCTCTCCACTGTGCCTGATGACATTTTTTCACATCCCTCACCCCTCTGCTCAGCAGCCCAATGGAAGCGCACAGGGGGTAAGGTGGGCGGCTCACTGGGAGCAGAGCTGGAGGGGAGCAGAGGCCACTCCCCTTCCCCTCTACACTCACTGAGGACATTCCCCACTTCACCCACCCCTCTGTCCAGCAGTAGCCCAACAGCCAAGGGAGTGTTTCCTCACTCCCCTGTGGGGGGGGAAAGGGGGGTGTACCCAGCATGTGGTAGGATAGGGGCACTGCTCAAGGTCTCTGGGGGATCTGGGTTATACATGTTTTATTTTCCTGCTATAGTGACACCAAATATGTAAGAGCTAAATTCCTGATAGACCTAACACTCTTAATCCTCTTTAAAAAAACAAATATTCTCAACCAAGGAAAGGCAAAACAGTACAGACAGACAGACAAACACACATACACACACAGAGCTTATGCAAAAAATCAGTATACTCTGCAGGAGAGAACAAATGGGGAGAAAAGCTATTTTTATCTCGAATTTCTAAAGCAAAAGCCGCTCAGTAACACTTGACATCACAGCTCTGTGATACTAATTGAAGTTTTCTCCACATTCCTACAGCTACTCTCTAGTGTGAAAACTATCGCTGAAGAGGCTAGGCTGGCCTGCACCCAGTCTTTCCCACATTCATTTCACTTAGGAAGTTTCAAGTGTGAATCATCTGAGAAGAATTTGTGCCTGGGAGCTGAGCTGCAAGTGGAGAATTCCTCACATTTATCACAAGCAACAAACATTTATTAAATATACAGTGTATGTAAGGCACATTTTTATGGTTTCTTTTCTGGGTGGGTTTTTCGATATCGAAAAGGTGATGATTTCTTAAGAAAAGCTTTCCCACACATTCCATTCTTGGGACTTCTCTCCAGTATGAATTTTCTGAGGGTGAATAGAGTATGTGCTCCAGCTGAAGGCCCTCTCACAAACACAGGGCTCCTCACTGGTATGAATTCTCTAATGTTGAGTAAGATGTGAGTTAGTGCTGAAGGATTTGCTAAATGCATTACATTGCCAGGGCTTCTTTCTAGTGGGGATTCTCTGGTGCCAAGTAAGATATGTCCTTCAGCCAAAGATCTAACATACACTACAAGCATAAGGTGTCTCTCAACCAAATTCATTGATGTTTAGAAAGGTAGGATTTACTTTGAAGACTTTGCCGCATGCCTCACATTCAAAGGGTTTCCTCTCCAGTATGGATTCTCTTTATTCACTTATAAAAATGAATAATATAGAAATATATTTCATGTGATAATACATAATATATGTATAACCCAGATCAAATTGCTTGTCAGCTCCTGAGGGGAAGCTGGGGAAGGGGAGAAGAGATGGAGACAATATAGATCATAGAAATGGAGAAAACTTATGTGGAAATTTGTTATTAAAATAAATACATTTTAAATACATTAAAAAAAAGAAAGTGTTAGTTGTCATATATAACCCAAGTTGAATTGCTTGTCAGCTCTGGGGTGGTGGGGAGAAGAAGGGAAGGAGACAGTAAAGTTCATGTAACTTTGGAAAACTTCTATGGAAATTTGTTATTAAAATTAATTTTTTTAATTGCTGGGAAAACAAAAAATAAAGAGTCTAGTATGGATTCTATGATGTTGATTTGGTCATGTACTCTGGTACATTCATTACATTTATGGGGTTCCTTTCTAGTATGACTCCTCTGATGTTCAATAAGGAAGGAATGAATGGGCACTGAGAGTTTTTTGTTTTTCCACCATCATAACATTTATAGTGTCAACTTTGGAAAAACACAGAACCACTAAAGTAGTCATAAAACCAAATCTTTAATCAGGACAATGTAAAAGGGAAACTTTGTTCTCTCTGAGTTTACACTTGTGAAAAGGAATCCTTTATTACTTAGAGAACACACAAGTAATTTACTTAGAGAGTTCCACTCTTTTAACTCAGTTCTAAACTTGTGAATCCTATGATCAGAGTTTACACCGTCAGGAATTCAGTCAGCCAGGAATCTGTGAACCCTTTTGATGAGTATTCACCCCTCCAGAATGTGAGAACTGATTCCCAGGGTGCAGTGTTAGAGAATTTGGAAACTGATTGGATCCTGTGAAGAGGGACAGGGACATGAAGTCACCATGAAAAGCCATGAATCCTGAGGCTTGGGTCAGTCTCGTGGAGATGGTCTCCTGACTGGAGAGAGTCTTCAAGGGAGACTGTGGCTTGCAAGGATCATGGACTTGGAGCTCAGCTTCAACTTGGACTCTGACTCTTGGACTCCTTCATGGGTGAGTGAAAGACTAACTCATGAAATAATAAATATTGGCGACCACATAATTTCATAAAATTATTTTTTTGACCTTTACAATAAGAGACAGTGCTCAATATTCAGCTGCCACACAGAGTTAAGTACTTAAAAACCACACAGAGCCAAAGGTTCTGGGACTCTGGGAACAGTGTCTCTGAGAGAATCACCACCAAAGATGATTTTCCAAAGAACAATAGAACTTGGGGACTTATATGTCTTTTGGGGGATTAAGCACAGCAAACATACACTGATGGGTTGCAAGCAGGCTTGGGAAAGAGGCTGTAGCCAGAAGCTGTGGTATCAGGGAGTCCTCTACTCCAAAGGATACAAAATGGATGGTTCCTGCACTTGGGAATGGATTTCTGATACAATGGGAGAACCTAAGACCAAAAGGGTGATGGATGATTTGAGCATTTCTATCATTCCTATTCAGAAAGGATGCTTGGAGATACCTTGTTCAGTCTAAGACAAGGTTGGTTTGGGACTTCCCCTAAAAGCAAATTCCCAAGGGACGAACTTGGGGTTTCCAGAAATTAAGATGACAATAGGTTTCCTCTCCAGTATGGATGATTTGGAACTTTAAAAGTGATATACACCTGTTAAAGGTTTTCTCACATGCACTGTGTTTATAAAAATTTTCTCCAGCATTATTTCTTTATTTTTTTAACCCTTAACTTCTGTGTATTGGCTCCTTGGTGGAAGAGTGGTAAGGGTGGGCAATGGGGGTCAAGTGACTTGCCCAGGGTCACACAGCTGAGAAGTGTCTGAGGCCAAATTTGAACATGGACCTCTTGTCTCTAGGCCTGACTCTCAATCCACCGAGCTACCCAGCTGCCCCCAGCATGATTTCTTTAATGAAGAGAAAGCGATGAATTGTCACTAAAGGTTTTTCTACCTTTGTGACGTTTGTAGGGATTTCCTGAAATATGAATTCACTGATATTACATAAGATATGAACTGGTAGCCACATCTGCTACATTCAGACAGTCTCTCTGCAATATGGATTCTCTAGGGTTGAATAAGCTACTGTTGACAGATATTCCACACATGTTACATTTGTAATATTTCTTTATAGTACAAGTTCTGTGGAATTTAGTGAGAAAGAAGCTGACAAAGAAGGATTTGCCATGAGCTTTACAAGTCAAAGGAAATATTTCATTTTACCAATTGCATGGAATTCCATATAAGTTTTCTGAAATTATATAATCCAAATTATCTCCCTCCTTTCTTTCCCTTCCTTCTCTCCTCCTTCTCAGAGATGGTAAACATTTTGATCTGGATTATACATGTATTATCATGCAAAACATATCTCCATATTGGTCTTTGTTGTGAGAGAATGATCATATAAATGCAAAACCCCCAAATAAAACCCCTAGAGTGAAAAATCGTATGCTTTGATGTGCATTCCGACTCCCAGAGTTCTTTCTCTGGAGGAGGATAGCAGCATTCTTTGTCCTAAGTCCCTCAGAATTGTCCCAGATCATCATGTTGCTGAAAGTAGCTCAGTCTTTCCCAGGAGATCATCCCACAGTATTGCGGTGACTGTCCAACCCCATTTCACATTGTTTCAGGATAACAGAATGTGAGCTCTAGGATGATAGGAATTCATTTTCATCTTGGTGTCCCTAGCACCCCGCATAGTGTTTTATTTATTTTTTTAATTTTAATTTTGAATATTTTCCCCTAGTTACATATTTCATGTTCTTTCCCTCTCCCCCAATCCCCTCTAACCCCCCCTTAGCCAAAGCACAATTCCACTGGGTTTTACATGTATCAATAATCAAGACCTAATTCCATATTATTGATAATTGGACTAGAGTTATCTTTTAGTGTCTACATCCCCAATAATATCCCCAACAGCCCATGTGTTCAAGCAGTTGTTTTTCTTCTGCAGCACAGTGTTTTAGATACAGTAGGTGCTTAATAAATGCTTGCTCAGTTGAATTCCTTACATCACTAAGCACATAGTAGGCCAGGACAAGTTGCTGAACAGTAAGTAATATCAGTTGATGAGGAGGGTGATGGCAGCTAAGGGCACCCTTCTAGCTCTACAACTATGACTGAACAAGAAATGTTACATAAGGGCCAGCTGGGTGGCTCAGTGGATTGGAGAGAGCAGGTCTTGGGTCCACATCTGGCCTCGGACACTTCCTAGCTATGTGACCTTGGGTAAGTCATTTAACTCCCATTTTCTAGCCCTTACTGCTCTTCTGCCTTGGAATTGATACTCATTATTAAGTATAAGCAGAAAGTAAGGGTTTAAAAAAAGAAGTGTTACATAGGAAGTCCAGTGTCAAGAAGGATGATGTCAGTGGTCTGGGTTCCAGAAAGAAAGAAGAAAATTCATATGCTCTGAGAACTGAGATGACATTTGAGAAAGAGGAACTTTTATATCATCTGAGGTCTGACTGTGAAAAGAACTGGAACCATTTCTTCTTCTCCGGTCTAATGCCTGTAGGAAAAGTTTTGGGAAAGGAAGAATTGGGAAAAGGAGCTTTAAGAGAGCCCATAGTTCTGGCTTGCCAATTTGAGACAAACGAATAGAAACCCTCCCAGGACGCCACTTGGGTATGACCTCTACCTATTTCGTCCCAAACTCTGCTGACTAGTCTCTCATCTCATATTTCCAACTGCCTTTCAGACATCTCAAACTGGATGTCCTGGAGACATCTGAAACTCAATATGTCCAAACCAGAGAGCACTGGTCTAGGAGTAGGAATGTGGAGAGTAAATAAACAGCTCTCTTCCTAAATTGCTGTTAGATATAGAGCACAGAGCTCAACCCTCTGTTCCCCAGACACTTATTTGGTATCTTTTCTGCTTTACAGAATGTGTGAGGAAGCAATTTGCAGATTTCCTTAGGGAAAGCAGCTCCTTAAACTGAGTAATATGATAATAGCTAGCTAGCTTGGCATAGTGCTGTACCTGTTATCTCATTTAGTCCTCACAACAGCCCTAGGAAGTAAATGCTATTATTATTCCCATTTCCAGAGGAGGAAACTATCTTCCCCTCTGACACTTTCCTCATCCCTGGGGACATCTGCTCTCAGAATCCTGTTTTGTTTCTATGCAGACAAGATTTCAGATTTGGAGGAGGTGGCCATCCACTGACTTGGGAAGACTGTTTCTCCAAGAGGGACCTTCACTTTGGGATTCAAATCTGCACTACCAACAGGAAGCCAATCTTCATCAGACCCAGGCTGAACACGGTCATATTCTAGGAAGGAGGGCTGTGGTCACAGGCGCATCAGAATCAGGAAGGGCACAGGACATGGTAGCCTTAAAGAGCATAAAGATACCTCTTGGCATTGCAACGTGAGAAACAGAGATGCACAAATATAGAGGGCTGCTAGGGTCCCCAATGGTCCATTCTTAGAAATTGGACCTTATGAAATTCCTCTTGAGCATGAGAGCCTGGGAAGGTGGTGTTACCCTCTACAGTAATAGGGAAGAGAAGAGAATGGAGAAGGGCTTAGGGGAGAAAGATAATGAATTCTGTTTTGGACATATTGAGTTAAAGATGTCTCCTGGACATCCAATCCCAGATGCCTGAAAGTAAGTGAAAGATGGAAGATTGGAGATCAGTGGAGAGTTTGGGACAGGAAAGATAGATTTGGGAATCATCAGCATAGAGATGGTAATTAAATCCATGGGAGCTGATGAGATCACCAAGTGAAGTAATATAAAAAGAATAAAGAAGAGGGTCTAGGATTGAATCCTGCAGGACAGGATTCAAATGACTCTTTCCTAAGGGCAGATCATGTCAGACAGTTCCCTCTCAATATACTCTAGTGGCTTCCTATCACCTCCAGCATCAAATAAAAAATTATATGTTTGAACTCACTACTCTACAAAAAACTGCTGGGAAACTGGAAAACAGTATGGCAGAAACTAGGCACAGATCAATACCTCATACCACTTACCAAGGTAAAGTCAAAATGGGTACAATTTAAAAATAAAAATAAATGGTGATACCATAAACAAATTAGGGAGGCACAAAATAGTTTACCTGTCAGATCTATGGATAAGGGAAGAATTTATGTTTAAACAAGATATAGACAACATTGATTACATTAAATTAAAAAGGTTTTGCACAAACAAAACCAATGCAACCAAGATTAGAAGGAAAACAACAAACCATGAAAAAAAATTTTTTTTAGTAAGTGTCTCTGAGAAAGGACTCATTTCTTAAAAATAGAGAGAATTCTGTGTGACCCTGGGCAAGTCACTTGACCCTCATTGCCTAGCCCTTACCACTCTTCTGCCTTAGAACCAATACACAGTATTGATTCTAAGACTGAGGGTAAGGGTTTTATTTAGAAAAAAATAGAGAATTGAATCAAAGTTATAAGAAAACAAAACATTCCCCAATTGATAAATGGTCAAAAGATAAGAATAGAAAATTCTCAGATAAATTAAAACTATCTTTAGTAATGCTCCAAATAACTCTTACTTAGAAAAATGCAAATTAAAATAACTCTGAGGTACCACCTTACACCTATTGAACTGGCTAATGTAACAAAGAAGGAATATGATAAATGTTGGAGGGGATATGAGAAAATTGGGATATCAATACACTTGGTGAAGTTATGAATGGATACAACAATTCTAGAGAACAATCGGGAAACCATATCCTTATAAAACTGTGCATATCCTTCCATAAAACTGTGCATATCCTTTGACCCCGTAATATTACCACTGGGCCTGTATCCCAAAGAAATCAAAGATAGGAAAAAGGATCTATTTGTTCAAAAATATTTATAGCAGCTTTTTTTGTGGTGGCAAAGAACTGGAAACTGAAGGGATGTCCATCAGTTGGGGATTGTAATGGAATGCTATTGTATCATAAGAAATGATGATTAAGAAAATCACAAAAAAAGCCTGGAATGACATATGAAGTGATGCCAAAGTGAAGTGAGCAGAACCAGAAGATCATTGTGGTAACAGCAATAAAGTACAATGATCAACTGTGAATGACTTGACTATTATCAACAAGGCCAGGATCCAGGACAACTCCCATGGACTTGTGAAAAAGGCTCTTCACCACAGAAGGAAGTGATGGAGTCTGAATGCAGATTGAAGCATCCCATTCTTTATTTCCTCCATGAATTTTTCTCTAGTATAAGCAATATATGTCTTCTTTCAAAATATGATGAACATGGAAATGTGTATTATATGATAACACATGTACAACCTGCACCCTATTACCTGCCATTTTGGGACATTAGAGGGGTGCGAGGTAGGGAGAGAACATGGATCACAAAATCTCTCTTAATATAAGTATCTCCATGGACTCCAGGTTAGGAACTCCTGATATAATGGCATCACACCAGTCCCAATTGTGGTACAATGGAAAGAATTTTGTATTCAGAAACAATAGTCTGGGTTAGAATCCTGGATCTGAGAAGATGAGAGTCAATGTGAGATTTTTTTTCCTTTTCTCATATTTTTTTTTCAGTAGCTTCATCTTCTTTCTTTCTTCTTGTCATAGGAGAGGTCACCCTACTCATCTGAAAGGTTAATTTTTCTACCTGTGGATCACAAAATGTCAAAAAATGATTATTAAAAAATTGAATTGCATGTAAAAAAATTACAAAGAAAAGTATGTTAAAAAGAAAAAAATTCTTTAGTTTTCAAAGTCCTTTATAACCTTTTCCCTCTCCCTTTCTAGTCTTTTTACACTTTACCCCTTCCCCATATACTCATTCATTCAGTGACCCTAGCGTTCTGGCTGTTCCTCACACAATACCCTTCACCTCCCAACTTTGGGCATTTTCTCTGGCTGTCCCCTACTTCTGGAATTCTCTCCCTTCTCCTGACTACCGGCTTCTTTCAAGTCCCAACTAAAATCCTATGTTCTACAAGGAGCCTTTGCTGATCCCACTTAATTCTAATGCCTCCTCCTTGTGGTTTATTTCTTATTTATACTGTATACAGCTCATCTTTATATAACTATTTGCATGTTGTCTCTCCGTTAGACTATGAGTTCCTCCCAGGCAGGGACCTTTTTCTTTTCTTTTTTTTTTTTTTACCTTTTTTTTGCTTTTCTTTGTATCCCCCAGCACCAACCATAGTGCCTAGCATACAGTAGGTACTTAATAAATGCTTGTTGATTCAGATTTCTTTAGCCTTCATTTTCCCCAATCCTTTCCCGCCGGGCCCATCAGAGGCTCTAAATACAAAAGTATTGATGAATTAGATCTGGGATCTCTTAAACCTACAAATTAACCCACCTTGCTCCCGCCCCTACTTTTTCGCCTAATCTCCGTTGTCCCCGCCCCTTCACGTTCTTGTCCCGCCCCACAAAACTCGTAACTACTCCTTTGTGCCCCGGGTCTCTGCCCCCACCCTTATTTTGCCCAGTTTCGGTTGGTCCCGCCACACTCTTGTCCCGCCCCTGAAACTCATAGCCACGCCCTTATCTTTATTCCTGTATATCGGGCCCCGCCCCTATGTTGCTCAGTCTCGATTGGTCCCGCTACTCCACACTCTTGTCCCGCCCCTGAACCTTGTCATCACGCCCTTATCTTTATCTCAGTGTTTCTGCCCTTCCTCCATGATGCCCACTTCCTCTGGGAGTGCTCCCCTTCCTACTGCTTCGCCAGGCAGAAGAGGTTTGGACGCTTGAACCCACACGAATCCTGGGTCAGAGAGACCCTGCCAACACAAATTGGCAGCCTTTGCTTAGGACTGTGCCTATGCAGGACGAGAGTGACAGCCCAGAACTACAACTCCCAGAATTCCCAGGGTCAAACCGACTCCATTTCCCAGAGTCTCGCGACACGGTCGCTCTAGTAGTACCTGGGGAATGTTCAGTCCCGCCTAGGTTTAAAGGTAGTTGGAAAATGTTTAACAAATTAAATAAAAATACAGTACAATATAAATCACGTTAATTAGTGGTTTCTAAGTCGTCCCGCACCCAGAAGAGATCCATTTCTATCCAGGTTGTTTCACACATTGCCCCCCATCAATGAAATCACAACATTTTTGATATTTTTGGAAGCTGGATTCCCAAAAGAAAATTTACTGGGCACAGTAAGCTGAATTTCTTTATATGAAATTACTTTCATCAGGACAAAACTTTCTCCTGAAAACAGGAAGCAAACATGCAGTTTGTGATCCCCAAGTGATAATCATTTCAGGTCTTTGATTTTCTCCCCGAAACTCGGCTAATAACCCTTCAGCAGCCCCATAATGCTAGAAGGCAGATTCTGAGTCCCAGGAAGGCAATCCTTACCTAGGGGGAGACCAAATTCTCAAAGTTCTCCAGCATCACGTCTTTGTAAAGCTTTCTTTGAGCAGTGTGGGTACCTCCTCTCCTCCTGGATGAAGTTTGCAGCCACATCGTTAAATGTCATCAGTTCCTAAAATGTCAAACAATCTAGGATCATCCCTACAAACAGAAAAGGAAGAACAGAATCAAAGGACCTGGATTCAGCTCCTACTTCTGTCATCTACTTGTGTGATGTTGGCTAAAGTCATTTAATTTCTTTGGGCTATGACTTCCTCAACTGTAAAATGAGGAGACTGGATTTGATGGCTGTTAAGGTCTCTTCCATCTGTAAAATCTATGAATTTAGAGGGCGAGTTGGTATCACACAAAGATTTATTAAGAACTGTCTGTCAGACAAACCTTTTTTTTTTTTTTTTTGACAGGGTTACAACTAGATTGTTAAATTGGGGGAATACTGGATAGAATTTACCTCCATTTCAGTGAAGCATTTGAAAAAGCCTCTCCTGCTGCTCTTGTGGAGAAAGTGAGTGCAAGAGGATAGATGAGTATAGAGTCAGGTGAAGTTGGCCTCGGTTCAATAACTGGTCCCCAAAAAGTGGTGGTTAATGACTTAATGTCAACTTGAAAGGAAGTCTCTAGTCCTTGTATGCCCTTGATTCTGTGTCAGTTAACATTTTTAACAGCAACTTGGACAAATGACATGAGATGCTTGGGTAGATTGTGAGCCTCAGAGTCATGTAGACTTAAGTTTAAACCCTGCCCCAGAAACTCACCAGTTATGGGGAAGTTAGAAGCACAATGGATAGAGCTCCAGATGTGGACTTCCGTGGACATGGGTTCAAATTTGACCTTAGATACTTTCTAGCTGTATAATCCTTGGCGAGTCCCTTACCTCCCAAAGACAAACATCTTAGAATTGATACTAAGATAGAATGTAAGGGTTTAAAAAAGAAAAGAAACTTACTGTTTGTACAGCACTGAGGATCATTTAACCTCTCTGTTCCTCAATTTTCCCATCTATAAAATGGTGATAATAATAGTGCTGACTGCATGGAGTTGTTCTAAGAATCAAATGAAATAAATTTTTTTTAATTTTTATTTTTTATTTAAACCCTTACCTTCCATCTTAGAATCAATACTGGGTATTGGTTCTAAGGCAGAAGAGTGGTAAGGGCTAGGCAATCGGGTTAAGTGTCTTGCCCAGGGTCACACAGTTAGGAAGCATCTGAGGTCAGATTTGAACTCAGGACCTTCTGTCTCTGGGTCTGACTCTCAATCCACTGAGCCACCTGGCTACCCCCTGAAATAATTTTTTAAAGAGCTTTCAAAATCTGGAAACACAAAAGCTAGATTTTGATCATTTTGAACTTCCTCCTGAAGTGGTCACAAGTTTGCGCTGCCTATTTCCAGTGGACTGGAACCAATTACTGTTCAAGCATCTCACGTTTTATTGCACTTTTCTTTTATTGAGCTTTGCAGATTTTGCATTTTGTTACAGATTGAAGAATTGCAGCAATCCATTGAGCAAGTTTATTGGTTCCATTTTCCCAGGAGCTTAACAAAAACAAAGATGTCAGTATGAAAGATGATCTGAATAGGGAAGTAAGTGAAGCTAAAAAGAGGCTAATGCCAGAAGAAGTGGGGGGAAAAAAGGATACTGCTGGGCAGAAAGGTGACTCGATGGTTTAGGGATGGGATGTGCTGGGTTCAAATCTGAGCTCAAATACTTCCTAGCTGTGTGCCCCTGGGCAAGTTACTTAGCCCCCTTCACTCTTCTTACTGATTCCAAGAAAGAAGGTAAAGTTGGTTGTTTTTTTAAAAAGAAGTTATTGTAGTAATATTATTGCAATAATAGTCCTGGTGGGTGGTAATAAGAGCTTGAAAATAGGGTAATGGAAATGGGAACAAAGAGAAGGGGACAGATGTGAGAGATGTGCTAGAAATGGAATTGACAGGACTTAGTAACTGATTGAATTTGAGAGGAGAGGAAAAGAGAAGACTCAAAGATAACCTGGAGGTTATAAGCATGCATGAATGAATGGTGCTACCATTGGCAGAAATAATGGCGTCAGAAGGGGGGGGGGAAGATAAGCTTTATTTTGTACATGTGAAATCTGAGGCACTGGTGCGATATGCGAGTAAACTTTCTTGGTGATGAAGGTCTGATACTTGCTGCTTAATTTCAGTTTGATACAGACAAGATAACTAGCAGAATATAAGGCAATGAGATTCAGTGGCGAAAAGTAATGCAATATGATATCTCTTGCTTTCTTTAAAATGTTGAGATATTGGCTCCTTCCCAGGACCTCAGAATTTGACACATTAATCACCTGTTAAAGGGTCCACCCAAGAGGATATAAAATGGACAAATGTATGGAGACCTGGTAGATTGTGCCCAAGGAGGCATGAAAACTTTGTCCACTCCCAACAGCTACATTTCCCCCTTTATTTTCCAAAAATGAGTGAAAGGTTTAAATTTGTAAAAGGCCAACCAACTTATCACCTCAGATTGGTAGGATAAACCCGACTCCCAGGAGACTCTACAGTGCAATTAATTAAGCATTGATTTAATCCTAGTGAGCCTGAAGGGTTGGGCATCTTCCAAAAGATCACATATATAGTCAGTGTTCAGTAAATACCTGCTGAAGGAATGAAGGCATGTTGGAAAGGGAAGGAGAGTATCCTGAGGCCTGAGAGAACTGAATGAATGGCAGGGATTGCCCATAGGATGGTTCAGCGTCTAAGGCAAAGAAGCAAAGAAGTTTGTGGGCAAAGAAGCTTGAGGACATGGAAGATACTTGAAAGTCCCTGTATATTGAGACAGGAGATGTTCTTCCTTCCTTCCTTCCTTCCTTCCTTCCTTCCTTCCTTCCTTCCTT
>NC_058130.1:739252346-739267549 GCF_016433145.1 Gracilinanus agilis | reverse complement strand
AGAGAGAGAGAGAGAAAGAGAGAGAGAGAGAGAGAGAGAGAGGAGCTACAGTACTATATAAACAATAACATGAAGTCGCAAATGTAGGGCACAGGGAAAGTGATGCTGGAAGAAGAAAGGAATTCTGAGGAACGAAGTTCAAAAGGTACAAAATTTCCACTTATACACCATACACATTCCCTTGGATGTCCCATTAAGTACCATGAGTTCTAGGATCCAGTCTACACAGATGTCTCCCAAACCTATATACTTAGTTCTAATGTCCCTTCTGAAAATTCCAGTCACACATTGCTTACAACTTGCTGGATCGCTCCTCCTAACACTCCTGGAGATATTTCAAATATAGTATATCCAAGATGGAAAAAGACAGCTGAGAGGGAGATGTTGAGAATGTCTAAAAGCTGTCTAAAAGCAGAATAATTTGTCTTAAAAGGTGATGGTGCCTCCCTCCATGGAGGTCTTCAGGCAGAAACTGTTGAAGACTGCTTACTGGATGTGCTAGAGTGATGATTCCTCCATATATGTGTTAGACTAAGTGGTCATTGAGGTCCCTTCCAACTTGTCTCAAGTTTTGTGATGCTTCTAAAGGCAGGATCTGACCTCTTTCTTTTTTTTTAATTTTTCATATGGTGAGCATCTAGCATCAGGTGCACCAAAGTCTGCTCAGTCACCATCCAGTTGGCCCCACTCTTAACCATTGGAGCAACAAGGGCCAAGTGAGGGCCAGACGAAGGTGCACCAGGGGAACAAAGACAAAAGGAAATGAAATTCTACTGAAGCCAGATCATGAATCCAAGGATTTTGATCCCAAGTCCAATGTTCTAGCTTCTGAGTCATGCTGCCTTTACAGATTAATTGATTATAAGAAAAGACCTGACCAGGCACCCTGTGTAGGCTGTTTCTCTTCTTTCAGTCTCCCTTACAAAACAAGGCGTTAACCTGGATCAGAGCTTCATAGCCTGCTGTGCATTATTCCTCCTTACAAACAGATATTTCTATGGGAAAGATACAGAAACAGACTCTTGGGAAACTACCAGGTAACAATAATGTAAAGAAAAACAACATTGAAAAACATTAGGATTCTGATCTCTGTGAAGACTATATTGGTGAAACTTATTTCCCTCCTCTTGGGAGACAAAGGGGTATGGAATGCACCATGTGTTGTCAAATATTGAAAATGCATTAGGTTATTTGGCTGACTTTCCTTCTTTGTTATGAGAAGGTTACCATTGGAAAGGGAGCACGTTGGGAAATGACAGCAATGCAATTTGTACCAAAGCATAAAGATTGTTTTAAATGTGTAAAAAGAAAGAAACGAAGGAGAAAAGAAAAGGAAGGAAGGAAGGAAGAAAGGAAGGAAGGAAGGATGAAAAGGAAGGAGGAAGAAAGGAAGGAAGAAAAGAAGAAAGAAAGGAAGGAAGGAAGAAAAGAAGAAAGGAAGGAAAGAAGGAAGAAAAGAAGGAAGAAAGAAAGGAAGGAAGGAAGGAAGAAGGAAGGACTGAGGGCTGACAGTGGGCAGTAAGGAGTAGTAATAGGAACAAGACCCTCATCCTCTGAAATTTTGCTTTTCTCACCAGTTAGTCACCTGCATTGGATCTGTAACGTTCTATACTGGGCATCAGCTTTGTGCCTGCTCAACATTATTATTACTCATATTGTTCTTTATTTATTTTAGTTCTGAACTGTTAGACCTCTTCCACATTGACAAATGATGACAAGGTGGATAATGGGGAATATGGGTCATGAGCACTAAATACTCTGGCATTCCAGAAGGATCCTCCAAACCTGCACATGCTCCTTGTTCCCAATGATGTATGTGTCAAGCCCCAAACCTGAATTTGGCCATGCACATTTTCCAGGGTTTTGGGAGATGTAATGAGAAAAGGTGGAGATTTCTCTGGAAGCTCCTAGACCTTAATATATATATGTATATATATATATGCAAACTTTGATATACACCTTGGCTTGCTACTCCACTCTTGGGGCTCCTATTCCACTACCTATTGGGCTACTCCATCACCCTAAGAGCTGCTACTCCATCAGCCTAGAGCTGTGGAGGTACTGCTCCACCAGTTCTGGGGCTACCCATTAGCACCAGGGCTATTCCATCAGTTCTGGGCTAATTCAGCTGTGAAAGCTCATATTCCAATCAGCTCTAGAGAGGCTACTCTATTAGCTAATCCCTCAACCCTAAGGCTATCTGGTAAACCCTCAGACTATTCTACCAGCTATTAGGCTATTATACCACCTTAAACCTCTTCTTCAGATAAAAATCTTTTCTTCTGAATTGAACAGAGTTTGAGTCTCCCATTCTTGGGGGCTACAAACTTGGGTGTGTTTCTCCCACAACAGAAGGAAAGAAGAAAGGATTTGAAGACAAAAAAGTACAACAGTTAAGATGTGATAACCACAGATGGAAAGTATCCAAAGCAAAAAGTTCCCATATATTTTTATTCCCACGTATATTTTTATGGTAATACTTGTTGTAAGGAACCACTGGCATTTATTGAGTAGGGGAGTGATGAGATCAGGTTTTCATTTTTTGAAAATTACTTTGGTGGCTGTGTCGAGGATGTTTTAGAGAAGAGAGAGATTTGAGGAGAGGGGTCCAGTTAGGAAGCTGTTGTAGTCCTCAGAGCAGAAGGTGATGATGATTCAAATTATGGTGGTGACCATGTGAGTAGCTACAGAAAAAACAAAACAGAGCAATTTATTGGATAAGTGAAGTAAGAGTGAGGAGTTAAGGTTGACGTGGATTTGGTAAAGCTCGGTGACTGGAAGGATGGTGATACACTCAACAGAAATAACTAAGTTTAGAAAAAGAGAAGGTTTGGGGAAAAAAGATGAATTCTGTTTGGGATATGTTGAGTTGGAGATGCCAGTGAGAAAATACTACTTGTATCATCCCTATTCCCTATCTCCATCTCTCACTTACTTTGTTCTTTTAAAATAGGGTATGCTTTTTCAGAGCCAAATTCCTGGCATGGGTCTCATCTCATGGCATCTTAATTAATCCAATTAATTCAAATTTGCCTCCTTGCTTTAGGATCTCCAGTTTACCCTGTTTGTTAACCACACTTTTGAGTGTTTCTAGACATACTCATCTGAGGTCATAGGTTTGTTGGTTTTGGTTTTAGTTTTTAGTTTTTTGCTTTCTTGGCCTCTTTCCTGAATTACTTTTAATTATTGCTGTTGAGTCGTTTCAGTCATTACCAATTCTTCATGAGCCCATTTGGGGTTTTCTTGGCGAAGATCCTGGAACAGTTTTCCATTTCCTTCTCTGGCTCATTTTACAGAGGAAGAAACTGAGGCAAACATGTTTAAGTGATCAGATATACAGCTACTAAGTCTGAGACCAGATTTGAACTCAGAAAGATGAGTCTTCCTGACTTCAGGCCGGGCACTCTGATTTTGTTATTTTCTGAATTTATGATTTTCTGTAACACCATAGTAACCTTTTATGGTCAAGGGTTTTTTATTGTTGTTGTTTTACTTATTTTTTTCAGCCTATTTTTTGACTTATTTTATGTTAAAGTTGGGCTTTGTTCTCAGGGTGGAAGAGGCACTGCCCAAAATGTCAGGTTTTTTGTACTCCTGTTTTTAGAGCTAGTCCTAGGGGATTGTAAGTGTTTAGTTCTTTCAAGATGGTATGATCTAAGGAGGAGTGTGACCACTGTTCTCCTGGCCTGTGAGTGACCACAAACACTCTTTTCTACCCTGGAACTATGATCAGTATCCTGCTCCCCTAGACTTCATGCTTTAGTATGCTAGTACTCCTCTTTGCCCTGGGTCCAAAAAATGACCATAATATTTGCTTTAATTGAATCTCTTAAGGAGGGTTTCTAGCTGGATGGTGTTCCATTGAGAGAAGAGGAAGAGAATATTTTAAGAGGAGAGGCTTTGGACCCTTTCCGTCTGAGGCTGACACAGGGCCCACAAATATGGTCTGACTCTTTGCCTTAGTGTTTGTTGTTTTTTCTTAGGTGAAGGAATTGGAGATTGTGATTTCAGATAGGTTGGGAAAGGGAAGCAGACCCCAGGTAGTCTAGAAGTGGACCTTTTCCTGCATCAGCAACAAGCCTGTTCAGTCAAGAACCAGGGAAGAAAGCAATAAACTTCAGGACCTAGGCCAGCAGTAGATGATGAGTCAAGGGCTCATCCAGTAGTGATGTCACATTTGAACCTAAATTTAGTGGGACCAATGCTATGTAAAAACTATGTTAAATCTGAATCCATTCTCTCTAGAGATAGAGGTAGTAAAGAGAAGAGTGTCCTTTTCTGTTTTTGGTTTGGGTTTTTTTTGGTGGGAAGAATGGGAATGTTTGTACTTGTCTTCCTGTCTTTGAAGTAAATATTCCTTTGTACAAAGACTTTGGTTAATGAAACTGGGGTAACAGTCAATGGTAGCTAAAAGTGGGGGTCACTGGAATAGAGGCTTAAGTTGGTAGCATTAAATAAAGACACTTCCAAGCCCCTCAAGGGATACCCCTAGAACCTTGAGGGGAAGATGTAGCAGAGTAAGGCCAGAATATTCACTACGAATGGAAAATGGAAAGAGTGGGGCCAAAAGGCACATACAATATAATAACTCTTTATCAATCTAGATGGGAACAATAGCAAAAATTGGATAATTTGGAGCAGTTAGAGTTTAGGGCTCATTAGGGTTTTTTTTTAGATAAAGTTAAGTTGATATATAACCCCTGTTCCAGGGCCCATTGGTATGGGACTCTCCTTATTGGTAGAAATGAAGGCCTTCCCCTCCATGAGGGATGGGGTGGATTTGGAAAAAGGCAAGAGTGCCCCAGTCTTTGTCAGTCCCCCTTTAGGGTTCTTCAAGGCCAGTCCTCTTTAGGGACTCTTCGACCATCAAGTCACTTTGGGTCCTTCTGGCTTCCAGCTTTGAGAGAGAAGAAGAAAGATACCAACCCTCATCTTTCTCTAATGTTACCAGCTTGAGCCTCCAAAGCAGTGCGCCCTCGCTGCCCCACTGTTAGCCCCTACTGAATAGTGCCAGAGTTCCATTTAACCAGTTATCTTGCACACAAGAGATATTTACTTTAAAGAAATAGCAAGAGCTGAAGTACAAACATTTTCATTCCCTCTACCTCTAAACTATGGGCTCACACTCTCTTCTATATTGCCTATAACTCTTAGGGAGAATTATATAGATAAAATTATATAGTTTCTAGAGAAGTTAACCCCTCTCTTTGAGGAGAGTGGCATGACTTCAACCTCAACTTCATGCTCCTTTTCAGGTAGGAATGAAAACCTCCCTTGGAGAAGGATGAGGCTAGGGATGTTTATTCTGAGACCTTTTCTCTGGTGGGCTGCTCACTACATTTGGGACCCCAGTTCTCATTCAATTAAAATTGAAAAAATAGAAACCAAATCCTTTAGGCTATATTTTGCTTTCACTTATTTTCCTAGGAGATAATTCAGAATGTCCTCTTCTCTATTATGTGAAGGGAACCCCCTCCCAGGATCACCTTTGGGGACCTACCTGCATCCCTTGCCCTCCAGCATGGGTCATGGGGCAGTGACCTATGCACTTGACCCAGAAATGATGGGGAAATTGATGAGGGGGGAAGGAATAAAGTGGGGGATGCAGGAAGTGGGGGGCTCTTGATTCTCTTAGGTGTGCGGTGCAAGGAAGGTGGCTGAGGGAGCCATGTGGAGAGCATCCACATGGCTAGTTAGAATAGATTTTTTTCTCTATCTGCCTTTTCTTATTCAATTAAATATTAATAAAC
Source organism: Gracilinanus agilis (assembly GCF_016433145.1). NCBI lineage: Eukaryota > Metazoa > Chordata > Mammalia > Didelphimorphia > Didelphidae > Gracilinanus > Gracilinanus agilis. The sequence continues at coordinate 739,261,799 of NC_058130.1, read as the reverse complement.
TCTATGGAAATTAAAGTCCAGAGTTAATTTAGTTATTACACTGAGGACTCCAGAACATTGTTCTATCATGGTTCGGCTCACTTCAGTTTGCAGTGGTTCATATAAGTCTTTCTAAGTTTTTCTGAAACCATTCCTTTCATTGTTGCGTGCAACAGAATACTGTCATTCTATCACATTCATATAACATTGCTTGTTCCCCAATTGATGAGCATTTCTTCAGTTTCTAATTCTTTGCTACTTCAAAAAGAGTTGCTATAACTATTTTTGTATATGTGGTCCCTTTTTCTCTTTATTTTATCTCCATCACTGGGTCAGAGGGTATGTATAATTTAATAGTCATTTGACCAGAGTTCCAAATTACTTTCCAAAATAACTGAATTAGTTCACAGCAACACCAAAAGTGAATTTTCCCACATCCTCTCCAGTATTTATCATTTTCCCATTTTTTATCTTAGTCACATAGATGGATGTGAGGTGGTACCACAGAGTTATTTTAATTTGCATTTCTCTACATATTTTAATAATTTTTTCATATATCTACTGAGAGTTTGGATTTCCTCCTCTGAAAACTACCCATTCATATAGTTTGACCATTTATCATTTGGAGAATGGCTCTTATTCTTGAAATTTGCCTCAGATGCCTATATATTTTTAAATGAGATCTTTATCAGAAAAATTTACTGCAAAGACTACCCACCCAATTTCCTGCCTTTCTTTTCATTTCATCTCCATTGGTTTTGTTTGTACAGCTCTTTTTAATTTTATGTAATTATCCATTCTCTTGTTTGGGCATGAACTCTTTCTCTGTCCATAGATCTAGTAGGTAAATTTCTTCCATGTTCCACAGTTTTATTTATTATATGACTCTTGCTATCTAAACCATGTCCCCATTTTGAGATTACCTTGGTATATAGTATGAAAAATTGGTGTATGACTAATATATTGATGTATTCTTAGCTTTTGCCAGACCTTTTAATGATTTTTCTAGTTTTTGCCAATAGTATTTTTGTCACAAATAATTGGGATCTTTGGATTTATTAAACACTAGGTAACTACACTCATTTGCTTCTGTATATTGTATATCTAATACATTCCACTGACCAAATTCTCTATTTTTTATCTTGTGCCAAATTGCTTTCTAAGGTCTTTTTGGAGGAGTCTGGGAGAGAGGGAAGCTCCCTGCACGTCTTTCTGTTACTCCTTCATATTGGCTTTGCCTCAGAAGCTAACATTCTAAGGGGAGAAGATAATACACAAAGGGAAACTAAAAAGAAAGAGGGAGAATGAAGGCACCAGGCATGTAGGCATAACTTTAAAGTCCAGAGGAAAATAGGAATGGGACTATGAGAATGAAGCCAGTCAGACTTGAGCCTCCAGTAAATGGAGGCTCTGGCAGAAACTTGCTACTGGGAGAAAGAGAGGTGGAATGTTATATTTCTTAGTGAATGGTCCATCTTGGTTGAAGGCTATTCCAAGGTAAGAAGGTCCCAGGCACTCAATAAAGTTCCAGTACTTCTGAAGTACAGAAGATATCTGGAACAGAGTGGAGACCAGCAAAGAGGCTCATGGGCAGGAGATTAGTGCAAGATGGAATGACATTTCCCCTACCCCAACATGGCACCTTAGGGACTTTGCTTCCTGCCATGCATGATGAAAGGCTCCATTTTTAGGCACAAGTATTCTTTGACTATTTCCCACATGCTTACTAGATAATGAAAAAAAGCCTTTTAATTGGTTATTGGGTTTGAACTGAATATCCATGCAAAAGGCTTCAGTGGAGATACTTGACCTCTAATTTTCCTCTGGTGGCTGTTGAATCAGGGGAGAAAGGACTGTTGTGGGAACCCAGTAGGTCAGGGTCCTCATGCTTTCTCTTCCACTTTGGTCAAGTGGCCTTAAACACATAATTCCTCTTTCTTTGATTCACCGTATTTGTTTTTTGCTGATTGTAGGTGAATGAATGTTGGATTGGAGAGGACCTTGTGAGCTGTGAAAGGTTGGAGGAACCATGTGAGATCCATTAACTGAAGTCTGTAGCAAAATGTGCCACAGCCACAAGAACTGAGCTGTCATTCACCTGAGAAGTAACCTGTTATAGAACTGAATTAGCAGTTGAGAGAAAGAGTGTGTTCTGAAAATAAGGGCATCTATTCACCATGGCATTTTCAAAAGTTAACAGGGTGAGAGGAATGCTTGTGGCAGCTTTTTTAAGTACGAACTTATTCTCCCCAGGGACCAAGATAGTAGCAGAGCTTTCTCAAGTTGGGATAGGAGGTATGGTAGGGGAATGTGTTTATACTTTGGCTCTTGCTATATATACTGGGTAAATATCCCTTTCTAAAACCTAATTGATATTTATTGTTATCAGTAGTATTGAGGAGATTATAACTGATTAGAATATATTGAAGAGGCAACTAGTCAATTGATAGTGGGAGGAATAAATTGGATAGAGAATTGAGCCAATAAAATTATAAGTATGTGTCCAACCCCTGAGGGGTACCCCTGAAGGAGAGATGTAGCTCTGGGAGCTTTAACTGATAGTCGGAATATGAGTTGGAAGAATAAGCACAAGAAAGCATTCCAACAATAGAAACCTTCCAAAAGAGAAATGGCCAGTCTTGGGAGTGGGTAGCTGATTCCCCTTCATTAGAGTTTTTTCTTCTTTTAAAAATTATCTTCCTTTTATTTTTTTCTCAGTTACATGTAAACAAAATCTTTAACATTTGTTTTTTAAAATTTGAGTTCCAAACCATCTCCTTCCTTCTCTTTTTTTCCCTTCCCTTCCTACTCTTTGAGAAGGCAAGCAATTTGATATAGATTATACACATGGAATCGTGTAAAACACTTTCATATTAGGCACGTTGCAAAAAGAAAATGCAGAGCAAAAAAACCTTCCAAGACTAATAAAGTAAAAAAAAATGTGTTTCAATCTGCCTTTAGATTCCATTAATTCTTTCTTTGGAGGCAGATATAATTTTTCATTATAAGTTCTTCTGAATTGCCTTAGATCATTGTATTGCTAAGAATAGTTGTCATTCACAGTTGAACACGGTACAATATGGTTGTTAGTATATTCTCCTGGTTCGGTTCATTTTGCTTTGCATCTGTTCATATAAGTCTTCCCAGGTTTTTCTGGAAGCATCCTACTCATCATTTCTTAAAGCACAATAGTATTCCATCACATCCAATCATATGCCACAACAGGTACAGACATTCCCCAAGTGATGGACATCCCTTCAATTTCCAATTCTTTGCCATCACTAAAAGAGCTTTTATAAATATTTTTGTGCCATTGGAGGTCTTTAAGTAAAAATCTGGCTAATCTCTATTCAAGGATGTTGCACAGGAGCTTCCTGGTCTAGAGAGGGTTAGATGAAGTCCATATCAATCTGAAGATTCAGAATCCTCTCTCAAAAGGAGAAATTGAAACACAAAGAGACTAAATGCTAAGCCTTGAGCTTGGTTAACCATTATAAGGAAGAGGAGTAAAGTACAAATACACCACCCATGGGGAACACCTATGCCAATCAGGCACACAAAGAAAATGGTCCAAGGACAATTAAAGCTAATCTGTGGCGCTAAGTCTATGACCAGTGAGTGCTCAGAGGACAAAGAGAAGAGTTGGAGCCATCTTGGGAGGATTTTATGAACGTTGAGGAACACAAACTGAATTTTGAAGGACAAAGGGACTTTCATTAAACAAAGGCAAAGGGATGGGAGGGAGTGAATCACCGAGGGAAAAGGGAATAGACATAGTCTGTGAGAATTGGGTTAAATTTTTCTTTTATTTGTGGTAATATCAACTAATGGCATCTTGAGAATTTTAAGAAATTGTATTGATATCATCATTTGTTTATATCACCTTCATGCCCAATTACTGTAAATACCTCCTGTCTCCCCTACCCAGAGAACCACATCTCCTTGTAACAAAGGAAGACAAAAAGCCAACCAATTTGTCAACAGTGTTGTATAGGATATTTCCATACACATAGTTCCCAACACCAATTAGTAGCTTTTTAAAATAGGAGCCTCCAGAAAAGGGAAAGTTGGAGCGTTCTTAGCTGTGCCCAGGAGAGGGCAGCCAAACAATTCAAAGGTAGATCCCATTGAGGTGGAAGAAGACGTGGGGAAGAAAATGGAGGGTCAGAGGGAGGGAGGCAGATCAGGGCTCTGCTGCTGCTACTTAAGGGCAGGGGGATGAGCAGGTTGCTTATGACTCAGCCCTGCTGGGCTTCTGGCCCAAAGAGTTCCCAGGCAACGTCATTCTAATCTGGTGGGGCGCTGTCCTTAAAAAGCATTGCTGGCCTTGGTGTCTTGGGGTGTTTTAACTCCAAATTGGAAGCTATTCTAATCCAATGCCTCCTGTTTTTTAAGGAAGTATCGATTGGTTACTACGAGCACCATCTGCAGGGGGTAGCAGCTCAGCCCTAGCCAGGACCAAAGTGTCTTCTCTGCATGTTAGGGTTGCTATACGTGTCCTGTTAACTGGGGAAGTCATCCTGGGACTAGCTGAAGTGGGAGCTGCCTGACTGGCTGGCTGTCCCTTTTTTCATTGACCTGGGGTGGGGGGGTTGATCCTTATTAAGAAACAGAATATGATACTGGATAGAGCTGGGATATTGGATTGTGAGTCAAAGGGACTTGGGTTCCAGTTTCACCTCAATTATTATTACTAGGCATGAAACCTTGGGCAAGTTATTTAACCTTCAACCTTGGTTTTCTCACCTGTGAAATGAGGACAATAATAGCACCTACCTCACAGGGTTGTTGGGAGGATCAAATGAGATCATATATGAAAAGAACTCTGCAAACCTTAAAGGACTTTATACACACTAGCAATTGTTTTATTGCTCTATCTCCTCCCCTCAATCCAGTTAGTTAAAGATGGAGACACTTAAATTCAAAAGGATGAGGTATTTATCTGTCTATCTACTTACCTATTGATTAATCCATCTATCTATCTATCTATCTATCTATCTATCTATCTATCTATCTATCTACCTACCTACCNCTATCTATCTATCTATCTATCTATCTATCTATCTATCTATCTATCTACCTACCTACCTATTGATTAATCCATCTATCTATCTATCTATCTATCTATCTATCTATCTATCTATCTATCTATCTATCTACCTGTCTGTCTGTCTGTCTGTCTGTCTGTCCGTCCGTCCGTCTGTCTGTCTATCCATCTATCTATCCATCTATCTATCCATCTATCTATCTATCTGTCTGTCTGTCTATCTATCTATCTATCTATCTATCTATCTATCTGCCTATCTATCTATCTATCTATCTATCTATCTATCTATCTATCTATCTATCTGTGTCTATCTGCCTATCTGACTGTCTGACTGCCTGTCTATCTCTCTTTCTCTCTCTTTCTCTATCTAGGCAGCTAGGTGCCAAAGAGGAGAGAGCATTGGGCTTTTAATCAGGAAGACTTATCTTCCTGAGTTCAAATCTAGCCTCAGGTACCTACTAACCGTGTGACCCTAGGCAAGCCACTGAACCCCAATTGCCTCAGTTTCCTCATCTATAAAATGAACTGGAGAAGGAAATGGCTAACCAGCCCAGTATCTTTGCCAAGAAAACTCCAAATGAGGATGTAAAGATTTGAAAACAAGTGAATATATATGTAAATTTTAGAGTCATCTGAGCACACAAGGAGAGATGGCCTGGAAGTCAGTTAGGCTTTTGTTTCCTTTCACCCTCTAAGGAATATTGGCCCAGTAACCCTGAACAAGTCACAGAGTCCTCTCAGTACCCCCAGGCAAATCTTTAAAGCTCTAAATTGCACAAAAGGTCCTGTTCTGCATTGGCAAAGGGAGTTTCCTCACTTGGGAGTTCCTTATATGAATTAAATCACGGATCCAGTTCCTATGGTTATCCTGCCTTGAGGTGACAATTGAATGTATAGGTGCTGTGAGAATCACCATGAGAGTGTAGAAAGAGAGAAAAGAACTTGAGACAGAGCCTTGGGAGCCCCACATTGGTAGGGACCAAGCCTTGGATTAGGACCCAGCAAAGAAGACTACAAAGATGTGGTCAGACAGGTTGGAGGGGGAGACATGAAAGAGGGACAAAACAAAAATCAAGAGGGGAGAGTGTTCAGGGGAAGCAGGGTGGTCTTTGCTGTGTCCAATGCTACAGAAACATCTGTATGGGCCTCAGTCTTCTCATTTGTACAACGAATGAGTGGACTAGATGGTCTTTAAGGTCTCATTTAACTTTTTATCTCTGGTTATATAAGATCTCGCCCCACTCCTCCACTGTTAACCCTTAGGACACAGCAGAAGATATGATAATGCTGTCGATGAACTTAGACTGTAGGGAAACTCTGGGTTTATTTTTCCAATCCACACTGGCCTTAGTAGCTCGGGTCCCAGAGCATGACTAGCTATAGGTCTCCTTCAAGGTTTAGAGGTAACCCTGAGGGATAGTGGGATTCTTGTAATACTATTGGCTGTGCCCCCAACTAGTGAATTATTCCCCGTATTGATAGCCAGTAATTACCACACCAATATCATTTGCTAGTATAAGTTTCTCCCTAGCGTCACTTAACCAGCTGATATCTTCATGGTATAATCAATTAATCAAGGAACAGAAAAATAAGTTAGCTTTTAAAAAGAGATATTTACTGAAATCCTCAAACTGGGCATCCTCTTTGGTCTACCCCTCAGACTGTGGGGAGAAAAGGCTTAGAATTGAAATGATAGCTACAGACATTCCTCTTTCCAGGTTCACTTTAGTGTGGCATTGATGTAGCCAATGGGTGAGTAGCTCCTTTGTTTTCCAAAGATGGCGCCTTGGGTTGATTCACTGCTCAGATGGATCAGGAAGTTTACTGGGAGCTATGCTGGCTTCCCCTAGTGGCTCTTTTGTCTTTTAAAGCTCCCAGCGTCATTTCATCTTCAATACTCCTTCACCTAACACCAGTAAAGAATAAACACAACAGGGATAGACGAAACCACTGGGACATACATTCATGGACCACGCGTGGCAGGTGTGTGTATGGGGAATATTAGGGGAATATAAGGCAGCTGGAGTCACTCTCCTTAGCCCTACCTTAATAACATCTTGTGCATTTCTTCCTTTTCTACCACAAGAGAATAAAGAGATTAAGGTTTTAAATTGGAGCCTTTTATAAATACACTCAGTTCCAATTTAGTATCCAATTAAAAGGTTTTCATCAGATTTTAAAGAAGCAGTCACAGAATGCCTACTTCACCCCCTGAAGGGGAGGGCAGGGCCCAGAAGCTGTTTCACTGAGTCTTCCAGGTAGGTTAGCACAGGGAGAGCAGCACACTGTGCATGCTTGAAGGACAGGAGCCCCACTGGCCAGTCTCTCACTGAGAAACTCTAGGAAGGGAACGTGACATTTGTACAAATCACTATGACAGAAAGGAAAATGTATTAGTCACAAAGGAAGGCTGGGGTGGTGGGACGGGTGACAATGCTTGAAGAAATTTGAGAAGACAAAAATTCCAGGGAGCTTCCCATCTCATGAAAGAGACGGCATCTGAAATGGATGTTTAAGGAAGGAGGAGAAGACTTCCACGGACAAACATGGCAGAGAGTAGAATGAGAAATCGTGAGAAAGCACAGTCTAAGAAATAGGAGCACTTGAAGTTTAAGACTATTTGGGGGCAAGGACTGTTGGGGTAAGGAGTGGAGACAAAAATGGGTCAGGGCAAGCCGAGAAAAGGACTCCAATCCCAATTTCGGTGTGTGTAATTAAGGAAGGGAATCAACTGATCAACCAATATTAATTTATTAAACACTATATCCCAGGTGCTCTTCTAAGCCCTGGAGATACAAAAGATCTAAGGATAAAGTAAAGTAGAAGTTAAAAGACAATCCTTGCCTCCAAGGAGCCTCTACTCTGCTGGGAAGATCCCATGGACATAAATCGGCATATAAAATACATATGTAGAGACATGTATGTGTATGTGTGTGTATATATACATACATTGTTCATCAGTCATTTCATCGAGGACCAGTTAATTTGCCAAGAAAAGCCCAAATGGTAATGAAGAGTCAGACATGATTGAAAAACTACTGAAATGATAGTCAGAGGCAGTTTCGTATACATAAGCAATGAGGATAACCAGTGGTGTGAATCCTCCTTATCTTTTGGACTAGAGCCTTTGCCATGGAGCTGGGTAGGCACTCTGGCCATTTTATGCCGGACGTGTGCTTCAGCAAGGGGCCAAAGCATATCCTCCACTGAAAAGGACCAGAGTTCATGTCACTGGGGGATAGATGGGGGGGAGGAGAAGTGAATGAAAATACTGTCGAGATGGGGAAGGAGTAAGAAATGATTCATTTAGGAGGTGGCGATTGAGTTGAATTTTGAACAGGAAACTAGAGATTCTCTGAAGTGGAGAGAAGGAAGGGAACAAATTCCACACCTGAGAGACGAGCCAGATTCAAAGATAAGGAGACGGTAGAGGGAATAAATATGACTAAAAGGAAGGACTCTGCCACATATCTGAGACCTGTCAAAGACTCCATCCTGGGAAAACTAGCCAGTCAGGTCCTGCAGTCGTTAACTTTGATCTTCCAGGAAACAGCTCAATCAAGGTAAAATTTTAACCTTGGTGTGGCCATAAAAACCTTGTTTAGTATCAGGTCCTTTTCTGAGCTGTGTGGCCTGGAAACTAGACTCTCAAGTCAGCCAGAGATCTAGAAGGAGCCCTTACAAGAGGATGATCACCCACAGAAGAATGGTGGATCCCAGGCAGGGGATACAAGAAGAGTCAGCCTCTGACAAAGGGCAAGCTCACTGGATGACTGCTTAGGAACCAACCCCTTTAAGTCTGAGGCTCAGGGATGAGCCCCTGGGACTAGACTTGGTGGGAGTAACTTTGAAGACAACAAGACTAGTTCCTGTCCTCTTGGGTCTACATTCTAATTACATAAGACACAGAGGCATCAGGTAGCCAAATGGCCCAAATGCTAGTATCTTTTCCCATTAAAAAGCCCTTTGCATCTGTTTTGTCCATATAGTGGATATACATACCTTTATGTGTATATGTGCGTGTGTAGATACATACACATATACACACTCAATATACTACTTTTACAGTATATACTTTAAAAAAGAAATACACATTTTATATATATATCATATATATATATATATATAAAATGTGTATTTCTTTAAAAATTTTTTTAATTGAAACTTTTTATTTAATTAATTAATTTAGAGTATTTTCCCATGGTTACATGATTCATGTTCTTTCCCTCCCCTCTAACTGGCCCCACCAGTCAATGTGCAATTCTTTTTTTAAATTAATTTATTTTTTATTTAGAATATTTTCCCATGGTTACATGATTCATGTTCTTTCCCTCTCCCCCACACCTCTCCCCTCCCCATAGCTGACACGCAATTCCACTGGGTTTTACATGTATCATTGATCAAGACCTATTTCCATATTATTGATA
>NC_058130.1:739146476-739228021 GCF_016433145.1 Gracilinanus agilis | reverse complement strand
GGGGCTGAGGCTATGTGGGAGGGAGTGATCGGAGGGATATTTGAGAGTCTGGGAGGTGTCTAGCAGGAGGAATGGCTGAGGGTCTGGGGGGTGTCTAGTAGGAAGGAGTTCTGGGGGGCGGTCTAGCAGAAGGGGTGGCTGAAGGACTATGTGGGGAAGCGGCCGGGGGGGTGGGGCCTGAGGGTCTATGGAGGGGTCTGACGAGTATCTTTGGGGGTCTAGCAGGAGGGGACTGAGGCTATGTGTGAGGGATTGGAGGAATGTCTGAAAGTCTGGGGTGGGGTGTCTAGTAGGAAGGGGGTCTGGGGTGGCGTCTAGCAGGAGGATGGCCAAGGGTCTGAATGTGTGTATATGTGGGGGCCGAGGAGGATCTTTGGGAGCATCTGGCAGGAGGGGTGACTGAGGAGCTCTAGTGAGGGGAATTTGACAGACTGGTTGGGGGGAAATGCCTAGGAGGAGGCAAGGTTTCTGGGTCTGCATCTGTGGCAGCAAGGGGTGTCATTATGAGGGTGCTGAGGAGAAGGAAGGGTGACAGTGAGTAGGGGGATTGTTAGTCTGGGGCCCCTCCTGGCCATCACTTCTGACTGGAAAAGGAGAGAACCCAGCTGAGCATGGGGACTTGTCCAGGAGGCTAATCAAGCTGCAAGAGGCCCCTAAGGCAGTGCAGGACACAGAGCTGGCTTGAAGAGGACAGTGATGGGGGTATGGGGTGGTAGGAAAATTTAACTTGAGTCCTGGGTTGAAATCTGACCTCAGACACTCCCTAGATTTGTGATCCTGGGCAAGTCACTTAATCCCCATTGCCTAGTGCCTACTGCTCTTCTGCCTAGGAACCAATAGACAATATTGATTCTAAGAGGGAAGGCAAGGATTATTAAAAAAAAATTTTTTTTAAGTTTAACTTGGAAACCCAGTTCTGCTTACCTAGCTTTTAATTCTATGGGGCTGGTGGGGTTTAGTTTCCTGTGCTTTTAAGTCAAGGGAAGGGCAGGGCCTCTACTTCAAAGATTGTGTCTCCTGAAAAGGGAGTTAATTATTACCTGAAGCCCAACTGAACCCACCTTTCCTGGCTGTGCTTTCTGTGTTTAACTTCCCTTATCTTTTTGTTCCTGGGGTTTGGCCCCAGAGTGGGGATTAGTCATCTCCTGCCTGAGGCCAGGTAGATGAAATACCCTTGTTGGCTTTCTCACAGAGCCTACTGAAAACCAGATCTTCCTCTGTTATTTAGTATGTTCCTCTGTCTGGGGGAAAACCATTTTTATGTTTTGGAATTGGAATGTTTCTTTGAGATCAGAGGTGGCTTGATGTAGTGGAGATAACAGTAAACTTGGAGTCTGGAGACCTGAGATTGCATCCTTCTTCAAAGAGCTGTGGACCTAGGGCAAATTTCCTCTGTTAAAAGGAGATAATACCGGCACTTATGTCCCAGGATTGTTATGGGAATCAAATGAATTTAGGAAGGTGTTCTATAAGTCTTAAAGCATTATACAGATGTTATCTGTTATTGTCTAATTCGGGGGCCCAACTCTTATTTTCTTTTAGAACACAGAAGACAATGTCGGTCACCAGCCACGAGACCAGGAAGTCTCGATCCAGCTCTGGCTCCATGAACATACAGATTTTTCACAAGCCGGGCCATGCAGACAGCCTCTTGACCCATCTGAACTTGCTTCGACAAAAGTGTCTTTTCACTGATGTGGTGCTCAAGGCCGGGAGTGGTGTTTTCCACTGTCACCGAGCTGTGCTGGCTTCTTGCAGCTACTACTTTGAGGCCATGTTTGGAGGGGGCCTGAAAGAGAGCCGAGAGGGCCTCGTGGACTTCGGGGACAGACTGCACCCAGAGGTATTGGAATTGTTGCTCGACTATGCCTACTCAGCAAGGGTGCTAATCAATGAAGAGAATGCAGAATCTCTCCTGGAGGCCGGAGACATGCTGCAATTTCATGATATCCGGGATGCCGCTGCAGCCTTCTTGGAAAAAAATCTGCACCCAGCCAACTGTCTCAATATGCTGGCCCTGTCTGATGCCTTTAACTGTGAGAGGCTGTTTGAGCTGTCCTGGAGGATGGCGTTAGCTAACTTTGCTTCTTTGTACAAGTCTGAAGATTTCCTTAAACTCCCCAAAGTGAGGCTGTTAGAGCTTGTGCAGAGTGAAGACCTGGAGGTGGAGGAGGAAAGCCTGGTATATGAGGCAGTTGTTGGCTGGATCAAGCATGACCTAACTGCCCGGCACGATGACTTGCCCGCACTTTTGCGCTCTGTCCGCCTAGCGCTCCTGCCTGAGGCTTACCTCAAGACCCAGGTGGCTCAAGAAGATGTCGTAACAAGCCACAAACTAGGCGGGGAGATCGTGGCAGATGCCGTGCGCTGTAAGATGAGGCTCCTGCAGAATGATGGGCTGGTGACGGGCTTCTGCGCCCGGCCCAGGAAGGTCAGCCAGGCTCTCCTGCTCCTTGGGGGGCAGACATTCATGTGTGACAAGATTTATACCATTGACCAGACAACCAGCGATATCATCCCTAGGACAGATATTCCAAGCCCCCGGAAAGAATGTAGTGCCTGTGCCATTGGCTCCAAAGTCTACGTCACTGGTGGCCGGGGTTCTGAAAACAGTGCCTCCAAGGATGTGTGGGTCTATGACACCCTTCATGATGAATGGGCCAAAGCCGCCCCGATGCTAGTGGCCAGATTTGGCCACGGCTCTGCTGAGCTGGCTCATTCTCTCTATGTAGTTGGGGGCCACACAGCTGTGAGTGGCTCCTTTCCGGCCTCCCCTTCCGTGTCACTTAAACAGGTAGAACATTATGACCCTCAGACTAACAAGTGGACTTTGGTGGCCCCACTCCGGGAAGGGGTCAGCAATGCTGCTGTGGTTGGGGCAAAGAAGAAGCTTTTTGTTTTTGGTGGCACCAGCGTGAACCAGATCCATCTGCCCAAAGTGCAGTGCTTTGATCCCTGTCAGAACCGCTGGACAGCCCCTACCACCTGTCCCCAAGCATGGAGATACACTGCAGCTGCTGTGCTGGGCAGCCAAGTGATTGTGATTGGGGGGGACACGGAGTTCTCAGCCAGTTCTGCCTACCGCTTCCACAGTGACACCTTCCAGTGGTCTAAGTTTGGGGATGTGACGGCCAGACGGATCAGCTGCCGAGCAGTCACCTGTGGAAATAGGCTCTTTGTAGTGGGGGGCTACTGTGGAACTCAGCGCTGCAAAACTCTTGATTGCTACGACCCTACCTCAGATACCTGGAGCAGCATCACAACCGTACCTTATTCCCTAATCCCCACGGCATTTGTCAGCACCTGGAAATACCTGTCGGTTTGAAGGCCTCCCCCGCAGGAGAGGGAATGAAGAAGGTAAAAACCCGAGTTTCTTAGTGAAGCCTTGGCCAGAGCCTCCCTCTTGTCCCCGTCTTCTGCTGGTTTACAGTGAGACAGAGGATGAAGATGGTGACGTGGGTCCTTCCTACAGCCAAGCCAGCCTTCTGCTGGATTGCTACTTTCTCAGTTCTTGCGGTGGTTTTGCTTTCAGTTAAGTTTCCTGAGCTATATTTAGATCTCCTTAGCTGTGGATTTTTGAAGTGCAGTTTGTGAGGAAATGTCATCAGTAACTCAGACCACATTATAAAACTGCACATGCGTAAGCTGGCTTCTTCTAAAACAGATTTACCGTATCCAATTCCGGGGTTCATTATCTGTAAGTTCAGGGCAGGCACACAGGTTCAGTAATGCCTCAAAGATCAAAGAGTGAAAAGTAATGTGAGTGGGTTGAGAATTCTGAATGGAGGCAAAGACTTGGGTGGGAGCAGTGAAAATGTTCGTGAAGATTCAGTCTGGTTTGGCCACACTGCTCATCGGAGCTTGTCCGGTTCCTGTGTGGCCCCAAGATGGCTTTTCAGGGATGTGCCCTTTATGTGCTGTCCATGGCATTTTATGGCCTTTTCACAGCTTGAGTGCTCTGCTCACACTGATCTTAAACCTTTGAAGGGCTTCTTAGTCATGTCCCAGACAGAGCCTCTAACTGCTTAATGAGCCATGAATTACATTATAGAAACTGTGCTTCCAGGTTGTTGGTCATAGATAAGGACCTGATTTTCTCGGGGCAAAGGGCAGTTAATTTTCACTTTCCTTTGAAAAACATGGAAGCTTTTTTCTGTCCTATGACAGGGAAAGGAAAGGACCTTGCCAGGCATTTTCTGTAGTACCTCATATGACACCCATCTCAGTGCTGTGCACCTAGCAAATACTTTTTGAATTGAAAGCTTTTGTCTGTATGTACTAAAAGGAGAGCCCACTTCTCTAGCCTTGTGATTCTAATTGGGATCTGTTCTACCTATAGGCTCTGTGTGCCTCAGGCAATGTTGGTCCTTCTCTCTCCTGCTCCCTCCTACAGCCTCCCTTCACTCTGCAGCAGTTAACTACATGGTGCCTTCCTTTATTCTCAACAGGTGGCCTGGCATCTACTACCATTTTCTTGCTAGAGGATCCTCTTCAGCAGCCAAGTGTCACCTGCTCCTAGAATGTTCCATTGGCACCAGAATCCTGCCTTGCAGTTGGAAAAGTGGCATCTGTTATGTATGTGGTTCTGGGAACACAAGAAGAAAGTGGGCTTGCCACCTAATGAGTGAAGCCTTTGACTTCTGTTGGTTATATTTGGGGCAGGTGCAGTGAGCCCAGTTGGCTGGTGAAGAAGGGCCTAGAGACTACAGTGCAAGACCCTTGTTGCAGGGAGCACAGTAGTCGTCGTCATCGATTGTCCACTCTTACAAAGGATAAGGTGCGGCAGTAGAGAGAAGCAGGGACACTGACTTTTGAAGCAACACACCAGCACCTCCCTATCCCCAAGTAAGGCGATAGTCCCACCGATGTCCTTGATGCTCTCTGGGGCCTGCTTTGCCAGATGTAACATATCTTTGTCCATGACAGTGGCTTTGGGACAGTGAAGAATGTTAACCAGTGTCAACCCTTCTGGTGGATGTGGCGGATGACCTTGCTTAGATTCAAAATGAAATGACATCCAACATCAAGTGACTTGAAAATGCCCTACAGGGAGTTCCCCGAGAGATCCACAGTGGAAGCATCTCTGTAGAGTCTGTGTAGCTTTCCAGGATCAGGCATTTGAAGAAGACTCCTTTTTGGGATAGTATAAGACTTAATTACTGTAGACATCCCTTACTTAAAAAAAAAGTCTTTGGGGACATTTCTTGTCTTGTTTATTCCTTACTTTGATTTTGATATTTTCCTGACTATGGAGTTTTTATTCTGTATTATTATTCTTTATTAACTTTTAATTATTAATTAACTGCTTCATTTATTTAAAAATGATTAACGGCATCTATTTAAAAACATGTCTGTTTTAGTCCAACTGTGGATAAACTTTGTTTTTTGTAAATTGAGTCCAGAGTAACTTAATAAAACCAAGTCATGAGAGAAGAGAGGGCAGTCACTTCTCTTTGATGTGCCCTGAGTTCTGACCACCTTTCTGCAGCCTAAGATTAGGAAAATAGAGATTTCAGTTTGGCTTTTAGGCCACATCACAACTGCATGGGACAGAGCCCCCATTGAACTGATCTGGGGGCTGCTGCTGCAGAGGCAGTGCTTCCTAGAAAGGAAACAGTGGAATCAAGAGGCCCTAAGCAGGAAGTCTCCAAAGTTTAATCATAATATTCTAGGGTTTCCGTACTTTTCTCCTTTCCAGAGTTGCAGACAAGGACCTATGTATTGACTCACCCAAGATCATTTAGCAAGCCTGACCCCTACTCATTCAAAACTGTTCAGACCTAATGAAGTCAGGCCAAGCATTTCAAAATTGGTTCTAACAAAACAGTGGGTTTGAGGGCCCTGGTCCATCTTGATGAACTAGTCAAGACTTAGAGTTGGAATGTGACTCAAAGATGAAGCCTCGTCTCATTTTATAAATGAGCAAACAGGGTTTTGACCCAGAGCTGGCGAGTTTATACCTTGGCTTGGACCTCTGCCTTCCTGTTATCAGCAAAGAGGCCATACAAACATCTCCAGTGTCTCAGCAGTAACCCATGTGCACACGATGCCACTTTGGAAACTCGATGTGCTTCAGATAACAAGACCGCTCCTGGGAAAGGAGGGCAAATGAGAGGATGTGCCAAATTCAGAATTCTGCTCTCGGCAACTGCTGTGGCGTAGTGAATGAGACCTGGGCCCGGGTTTGAACGTCACCTCAAACACTTCATAACTGTGACTCCCTGAGACAACTGTGTAAGGCTCAGGCTTTTGTTTTCATACCTGTAAAAGTAGGAATCATCATAGTAGCTACCACACAGGGTTGTTGGGAGGCATCGAGTGAGAACGTATGTAACCTCCACGTGTTCCAGATATACACGTGTGTTAAAGGAGAAAGAATGATGCTGAAAGTAGTCCCTCATTCCTGTTAGAATTTAGGCTCCAGCTCCTGGATTTTGACTGGAGGCTCTTAAGAGTAGAGAGCAGCTTGGCCTGGGCAGAATCAGTTCAGGAAAGATGCCTGCTCTTTGCTGAAGGCAGGAAGCCTACCTACTGCTCATGCAGGGGTAGGGGGACGTGTTTCTAGATGACTGGCTCTCCCTTAGCCATCAGCTGACATTTACACATTCAGGTCCTATCAGGTCCACTTTATAGAGGAGGGAAGCGAGGCTCAGAGTTGTGGTTTAGCGTTATAAACTCCACGAAGGCAGGAACTAGGTTTTAACCAAACCTTACACCAAATAGGCCAGCACTCCACAGAGCTGGACATATCTCCAATAATTTGCAGAGCCAGCCCCCAAACACCCTGCCCTTCTGACTGGGGTTCTTTCCAGGGCACCATAGGGTGCTCCCCTAATAAACAGGTCGTGTGGTGGCGTGAAGAGGCTGGGGCTCCTGGAACTGTTTTTTGGTAGTTCCTGAAGGTTTCCAGAAACACTAGTGTTCCAGTAGACAGATCACTCCCTTTCTGATTCTGTGCTTTCCCAGGCCTGGAACGAATTATCTCCCCCAGCTCGCTTTGGCTCACACAAGCTTCTTTTCTGGCATTTGGGTTGAGCACGTCTATGAATGCTCCATCACTCTAAGGACTCTTGGGGCTCTCTCCTCGAGATTCAGTTCTTTCAGATAATTAGCATGTGGCTGCTTGAGCCTTAACTTGTAACTTAACTAATTAGCTTTAACTCTTCCCACCTGACAGGACCATTATCTACTAACACATCCATCCAGCGGTCCAGGAATACCTTCCTTTCCCCTTTTATGCCTAGTCCCATCCTTTCCTTCCCCATGAGGGCCTTCCTTACTGAGACAAAACCATTTCCAGAGCCCTGTGTAACAGAAATCCATTCCCCACCCCTATTCTGAAGTGTTATGCTGGCCTCAGTACAAACATTTCTTCAATTATTAGCTCCCCATCCCCCAAGACATACCCTTCATTTTATTATTTTTAAACCCTCACCTTCCGTCTTGGAGTCAATACTGTGTATTGGCTCCAAGGCAGAAGAGTGGTAAGGGTAGGCAATGGGGGTCAAGTGACTTGCCCAGGGTCACCCTTCATTTTAGCTCAAATATTCAACATTGTCATCTACTTTATTACGTAGTTGTACTTATGTGTCACATTCTTCTAGTTGAGGGCAGGGACTGTGCTCCATTTTTGTCTTCCTCAATGCCAAGAGGCTTAGGCAATCAGAATGCTAAATTGAAAAATCAAGACTTGGGTTCAAGTTCTGCCTTTCAAATCATGAAATAGGGGCTGAATCTCATTTCTTGATCTGTAAAATGAGGACAACAATGTACAAATACCTACTCTACTGAGCTGCTGTTTGGACCTCAATGAAGGTCAAGCAGTTGGTAATCCCAAAATGTCATCTTTTATTATCCTATCACTGTAGGTGTTTCATCCATTTTTACTGAATTTCACCAAATCCAAGAGAAAATCTTCCTATCCAAGTGGTATAAGGTGGGGAGACCATTAGAAAACTAGCCCAGATCAGGCTTGAGCGCTGTAGTGGCCCCCATGGAATATTTATTGTAAAGCCCAGAGACGTCCAGTGCATTGCATTGGGAAGACGAGGCCTCTGAGGGGTTCGTGGAACGACGTGGACTCAAAGTGCTCAGAAGGAGGCATGGGTAGATAGTGAAGAAGTGCCTGACCCCAAGTTCGTGGGTCTACACAGAAGCATTTAAGTATATTATTTAAGGCTCGCATGCGCAGTGCAGTGTTAACTCCATGAAGGAAAGGGGCGGTGCCTCCTTTTAGGGTTCTTGGTCACTCCACACAGGACCCAATAGAAGGCCCTAAATAAGTTATTTGTTTATTCTTAAAAAAAGATATTTACACAATAACACTAAAGAAACACAACTGAAAGACTTAACTGGTCAATGATGGATCGCGTTTCCGGAGATTAGTTACAAGGCACTATGAGGGCCGCTGGCTCGATGAGCCGGCCGGACTCGCTGGCCCTGGATCCTCAGTGGGCAGGAGAATCTGAGGCTGCCAAGCCCAAGCCCAGTATCCGGGGAGCGGCTGTATGCATGTCCACAGCTCCCTGGCTTGGGGTTGGGTTAGCCGATAAGGCTGCTTACGGGCTGCTTGTCATTGTGCTAAAGGGATAACGCTATTTCTGACTGCGGTTTGAGGAGTCCCTTTCCTTACAGCTATAGGTGTTTACTAGCCTGGGAAGGAAGGCCAATCTTCCCTTGGATTAAGTTGTAACAGGGTAAAACAGGACAAGGAAAGAGGTGTTGGGAAATGCTACACTAAGTCTATGGAACTAAAATCTGTATCTAAGAGCAGTAGGTTGATACTGGCTGGAGACTCTTCCCCTCTCACAGTCCCCAGTCCGGCCCGGCCGTGGCCTGAACCAAAGAAATGGAGGGATACGATGTTCTTAGCAGCTGTGCTGTTCTTGTCTCTCAGCTCAATAGAGTCGCAAGGTGAATGCGGCTTCTTGTGATACTGAGATATGGATGCTGGATTAGCGGCCTATGGCCTACTTACCCTTTTGCCACCCACTCCCAAGGTCCCCTTCCTCAAGACCGAGGTCCTGGGTGGCTCCGTCCATGGGCGTTTATAGAGGTGGTCCCAAATGTCTTTTGCCCTTGGCTCATGCCACCCGGGGGGGAATTCCAAGTTCTGTAACCGACAATCCTGTCACTCAAGCTGTTCTCCATTTTGTCCAGAAGTTCCTTGTTACAGAAACGACGAAGAAACTTCCTGACACAGAAGATGGATACCCACAATATAGCAAGGGGCCAGTGCGGGAATTTGTTTTGTGCTTCTTATAAAAGTTTTGTTTTTAATTTTTCCTCTTGGGGTGAGTGTGTGAGAGAGAAAGTTTTTTGTTCAGTGAAAGAGAGAAAAATTTAAAACCAACCAAAATAACAGTTGAGGCTGGAAGACTGATTTGCTCAAAGCCTGAGGTGCAACTTCTCAGCTTTATCATTACCTCCCCCCCCCCCCAAACTTAGGCTCAGACATATTTCAACCTGAGACACAGGGCTTATTTTAGTAATTTTTTATTGCTATAAATCAGTACTTGGGTTCCAAGGCTGTTCTGAAATCGTGCAGCTGAGAGCCAGCACAATCATTGTAAAAAAAACCCAAACAAAAACAACAAACCAGGGGGTGAACTAAGATCACAGAACAATTAACGAAGTGCACGGGTCAACAGAAATATTAACATGTGCTTAACCATCAATTTTACAAATAAAATTAGATACTAACAAGAAGTGACAGGGCTATTACTGGCAGGAGAAGAATATTTACAACAATGCCATTCTAGCAGAACTGAGGACCCTCCCCAACCACAGGGAAGACAGTATGGTTGAATTTCAATCCCCTGAACCTCCTCGCAGGAATATTCACTAGATCACAAAGTCACTGGACTGGACATCAAACTCTCACAGCTCAGTAAAGAACAATGACGTGAGCACAGCGACAGAATTACAGACAAGAAATTTTCCTTCCGAGATCAAATGAATTTAAAGTAAACTTTTCTAAAGTGCTCTAAAACTTCAGTACAAAAATAGAAAACACTGATTACAAAGATGGCACAAACAAAACTGAATGTGTGGTACATTTGTGGTACAAAGGGCAATGAGAATGGCTGATGAAAAAGGCTTTAAAAATGAGAACTCAAGCTTTTCTCTCAGAACTTCACTTGCTGAGCACAATAGGAGTTGGAATGAATGCTGTGATGGTTGTTAAATCCTTTCTTCAAGAGGAGTGAGAAGAGATTGGGTAAAGATCAGAAAGAAGCATTAGGAACTCATTTCTGAGCAAACAGCAAAGCAGAAAATTCCAAATGCTAGAAAGGGCATTTCCCTTGCTAGAGCAAAGGTAAGAAGGAAGACAGTTTCTGCTTTCAGTCTCTGTTGCAAGTTCATGTGGAATAGGTTTCACCAAACCAAGCCCACTTACTTGCCCCGACTTTCCAGGTGAAACACAGCACTGCCCTAATAACACAAAGTAGCACTCTGGTGGACAAAGCAAAACCAGGAGAGCCATCCATTTTTATAGAGGAAAAACGTGGCCACAAAACGTTGGGAGAATGGAAAAGAAAAAAGAAAGGTCTCTGATTCCAAAACTGTGGTACCAGGCAATCTCTCAGGACTACCGGCCTTTTCTTCTAACCAAGAGCTTGGGCTTGTCTGTTCTCCAGTCTGCCTTTTCCCCACCTCCCAAGAGTGTTCTGTGTGTAGTATATGGTAGGCAGACAGCACATCTGGCAACAGCAATGGTAGAATCCCAACAGCCTCAACAAGGATGTGACTGGAACCTAATCTTGCAGGTGGCAGTTCCCAACGGTGGTCAGTAGCCAAAGGTACTGGGTTCTCAGGGACAGGCCCTAGAGAGGCCAGTCCAAGGCTACTTTTGAAGGAGTCCTATAGTGCCTCTTTGCAAAAAGCTTCAGGCAAGACAGATGGTGGCTTGTAATTCAGTTTCCCAGGATCAGTAAGGCTCTGGTTTTGATTAAAATAGGAGTTGGTCCTTAGATTTTTAACAAAATTTATTAGGCTTAATTGGATAAGTGAAGATGAGAGATAGAAAAGGGACCTAAATCTAATCTTTCCATGTGGCTCCTTCCTGTAGACCCCAGCACGGAAGGTTGTAGGCAGAGCACCAGAGTCACAGAGAGGATGAACTTCCTGCTTAGCCTTTTTTATAGCCTCCTGACTACCCTGCTCCTGTCCTAGCCATCCGGGTCAAGTTCAGGCTGACAACAGGCATTCAGGTAGTCAACAAGAGATGATGCCACCTGTGTGACCCCAGAAAGGGGGGGAGGGTAGATTTCCTTCACACATGTCAGTAATATAACAGTTTGCCAGGACTAACTCATTTTCTTACCTGTGCCTATGTTCCCTTCATTCCCAATATGTTGCTGCCAGATCTGTGTAGACACCAGCACTGAAACCTCCTATTTTGTATGGTAATAAATGCCTCCTTTAGCAGGACATTCACTGTAACAATCTAGAACACAAAGGATCATAAAAGACAGTAACCTATTGCACTCTCAACCTTGCTAAAATTTTTTAAATTTAGCATCTTCTTCAATGATCAGGAAAACATCCCAATCTCGAGGTTCACTATGAACCAACATATAATTTGCTTTGGGAATTTGTACCACACCCAGCAAAGCCTCAGAAGTGGAGAAGAGCTTCTGACTGCAAATCTGGGACAGCCAAGAAGGCACCTCCAACAGAATGGATACACTCCCTCCCTTAGCCTATGGGGCCTTAAAACTAAATGTTAAGGCCCACTTGGACTCCTGGACTCTAGGTACACCTTCCAGCTCACATGTGGGCCAAGAATCAACGAGCCTAGGATGACCCTAGAATGGGTAGTTTGCTGGCTGGTTGCCTGACTGCTTTCTGAAATTGCATCTACTGGCCTCAGTTCTGTAAAAACATATTCAAAATAGATTTCTATTTCTTATCCAAACAAGGTCCTATTATTTAGAACAGTTCCTTAGTTCATTTATGGTTTAACTTCCAATTAAAACTTTTTCTAAAAAAGAGATTAAAAACTCAACCAAAGAATCATTGCAAATTCACCAAAAAAGAGCATATCATGGTGGATAACAACATATCATCGATTTGAAATTGATCTCCCTAGGCCTGTGATGGTGAATCTTTTAGAGACCAAATGCCCAAACTATACCCAGATGCCACATGTGCACTGCCTCCTTACCCCAGATAGGGGAGGGAGGAAGCGCTCCCATTGGGCTGCTGGGAAGAGGGGCAGGTGATAGGAGAAATGTCCTTAGGAACAGTGGAGAGGGGGAAGGGAGTAGCCCCCTCTGGCAAGCGTGCCACAGGTTCACCAACATGGCCCTAGGCCATGTTCAAGTCCATAGTGGTTATGCCTGAAATAGAGAAAAGCAAATGCCCACATTGTTACAATGACCTTTCGGGAGCCCCTAGGTGAACACTGTAGCAAAGGAAATCTGGCTTCATCTGAAGCAGATGTCACTGTGGAGGAGATGGAAGATGCCAGCCAGCACAGGGTCTCTGCTGCTCTGGAGTCTCCATGGAGAGAAGATAGAACCAGGAACACCTGGAGCTACAGCAGTTTAGAAAAAGATAACATCTTCCTTGTTGGCATCTTCTTCGGAGGTGAGGTGCATAGGTAGCTGGGCTGGAGGGGAGAGGATAGGAGTACTGTTTGGCCTGAACATATTTCCTGGGCCGAGAGGGGAGATCTCTGGGGGCTGGATGTCCACTGGGATACAAGATTCTGAAAAATACAAGATCAAGGTGATCCCAACTCAGCAGTCACAAGTCATTCTAGAAGATTGCCCATAAAATATCCACGAGACCCTCCTTGCTAAAGCCTTACCTGGATGTACAATAACATTCTGGCTTGTCAGGACAGGACTTAGGGACCGGCGGTTTCTTATAGTGTTTTCTTCTTTGCCCATAAGCTTACTGAGCATCAGTTGCTGTTTTAGGTCAAATGAGGCTGAAAAAAAGGAGAAGGATTTCCAGGGACTCTATATGGAGGCTCACAGATTGTCTCCCCCTAAGCTGCCTCCTAGGTCTTGATGAAGGACTGCTGCCAGGTTTTGGGCAGGAATATTTTAGATAAGGGGAAGGAAAAAGTTGGTCTTTTTTTAGAGCCTCCATTTGTTTACATACAATTAGACATAAGATAGTACCCTCTGTCCATATGCCTACCTTTCATCATGGATGTCACAGCTTATTATGCAAAGCCAAGAATTACTTCCTTATCTTAGAAGCCTATCCTGAATCTATGTTTCAACCTCAAATTCATATCCAATTAAAACACAGAATGGTAAAGACTCCACCAGATACCTCCAGTTTTGCCTCCCTGGTCTACTGCTAATCAAACATTGAAAAGTTTTGTGGCAATTATTTTATTCTTGGTGTATATATCTGATCCACTTAGCATAGAGTCCCTTCTCTCACTTTCTTTCTCCCAAACAGCAGTAACTGTATGAGTAACACTCAGGAGACAAAAGGCCTAAGACCTGGAGTGTGTGATGCATGAATAATAAGCCAAAGAGAATCAGGGGTTCTTCTTTGTGTCTCATGTCTCATCTCTCAGCTTCTGTACCACAAGATAAAAGAGCTTCTAATTCTAGGGAAATTAAGTACAATCTAAAGCTCCTACATTTTTTTTTCCCCTTTTTCATTTGTGAACAGTCTTCTGTGCTCTTTGCCATAACCAAGGCCCACCCTGTTGTGGGAACCCATGCAATAAAGGACTATAGCCATCAAGAGGAATAGTAGACAGACTACAATTACTCAGGACCAAACCACACCCCAGGCTTTGAGAGGCACCATTCTACTCTGTGGGCAACAGTATAAGGGGCTCCCTGACTTCACATCTGAAGCATAGCTAAAAAGGATGTTAAAGCAGCTTTCAAGTAGCCACAGCTGTGGCTTTAGTGTTGTCTCTCACTGGTAGAAACCACAGCCTCAAACAATCTTCTTGGGGGCAAAAATAACTTATGCTTCTATTTCTGCATCTTAAGAAGCCCTTTAATGCTGGCCTAGTCTAGCATGGCCCCCACCGAGGCTAATGTTAGCTCATTTGAGGAGTTCCGTCTCTTATAATCCCTCCATCTCTCTTTCGACCAAGACAGAAAAAAGTGAGGTCTGTAAATGGGCGACCTCAGCATTGTCACTAGGTTAAACAGGTTCCATTTTCTCTTCAAAGTTCTTCTTTCAAAAAATGAGCCTGTGGTAGTTTGTTACTGATAAAGACTCCCAATTAATTGTATTCAACAATAGCACTGACTTTAAATTCCTCTCAAGGCTACTTCTCTGTCCAATGGTTGACTGGCTTCTCCTCTGTCCCAGGGAAAGTGGCCAATGAGCCTTCTATCAGGACTCCAAGGACCAGTGTTGGGAATGGGCATTGGGGATTAGTCATCAGCTGTGATCTCTAATAGAGGAGCCTGGCTCAGCCCAGAGCTGGACACAAAGACTGCTCAGGTTTTCCAAAGGACTTTCTGCTCTAGACATTTTCTGAAAGCCCCAAAAGGAGAGGAGAAGCAGTACAAATACTAACTGGAGCTGTCAGACCGCTGGGAACCTTTGCCTTTTCCTCCCTTCTCTTTGCTCCCCTTGGTGAACACAGCGAGCTTTGTAGGAATCTGCTGCTGGACAGCAGCTTGCTTCTGGATCTGGTTGGTGGCACTCAGTAGCTGAATCGGCACATCATTCTTCACTGGGCGACCCTCTGCTGTTGTGCTGTCCCTACGAGCCACCTCTGGACGCTCCACATAATCAGATCCAGACAACAGTGTGCTGGTCCTTCCCAAGGGTTTGGCTAGGTGTCCAGCCCCCTCAAGGCCTTCACCATTGAAACTCATGGAGGTGCTCAGTATATGGCCCTAGAAGAAAAAAATCACATTCAATTCTGACTTGGCTCAATCCATCATTACCATTGTTGCTCCATTCTTAGTGTTTACTTTAGTGCTTTTCTATTTAAGCATATCAGGAAACATTGCTTCAAGGTGGAACCCAAAGTTCTCCTCTTCTAAGAAACCTTGTGATAATCCCATCAGAAAGTTAATTCTCCTTTTGTTGAATTCCTGAAGCACCTACTATCAGCATATGTGGCCTCTTTCCTCAACTAAACCAGAATGATGGGCAGGGAGTATGATTTGTAACCTTTGGTAGCCTCCAGAGATCCTAGACATTCAAGTAATTTTAAATAAGTGAATATTCAATTCGGGTTCTTCAGAACAGTCAGGTTATACTTTGGTTTGCTTCAATAATTGTTTATAAAGACTTTTTATGATTCACTTTCCAAATCTCTTAAGACTTAGGACTTCCTTTCTAGGTCTCATTTTGAGTTAAGAAATCATACTCATCCTAGAGCTGGAAGGGCTTTAAATCATTTCACCAACATCCTTGTCAAATGACAAAATTCATTAATTCAATGGTTAATGTCCATCTAGAAAAGGAAACTATGGTCACAAAGAGCTGGCATGATAGACCCCATCAATTTTGCTCTGCTCATGAAAGACAGACAACCAAAGCCAGAGAGCTCCATTTAGAGCAGATTAACCTTGTTTCCTTTTTTTGGGCATGGTTACTAATTTAATAAATCAAAGGAATGTTGCAGTTATAGTTTAACTAGATATTTTGCAAAGTATATGATAATACAAACAGATGGAATTGGTTGAATGGCTAAGCCCAGAGTCTGATGGAAGGTGGTCTCTAGTGGTACAACCCAAGGATCTATGGTATTTAACATTTTTATCACTGATTTGAATTAAATCAAATATGTATGTGACAAAAAGCTGGGAGGATTAGTTAGCTCACTGGATGACAGGGTCAGGATTAAAAACTACCCTAAATCAAAAACTCAATGAGTTAGCAATGTGAGACAGCAGCCAAAAACCTTCAAGCTGTAGTCTCATCCTTTATTTGTGCAATTTATTATGAGACTCTTGCAGTTATCCATCTTGAATTTCCCAGTAGATTCAATTTTAACTACTTCCCCCAATAAACTAGTTCTGTTATGAAAGCCAGAAATTCCTTTTTTTTAAACCCTTACCTTCCATCTTAGAATCAATACTGGGTATCTGTTCTAAGACAGAAGAATGGTAAGGGGTAGGCAATGGGGGTCAAGTGACTTGCCCAAGATCACACAGTTGGGAAGTGTCTGAGGCCAGATTTGAACCTAGGACCTCTGTCTCTAGGCCTGGCTCTCAATCCATTGAGCTACCCAACTGCCCCCCCCCCTCAATTCCTATTTTTGATGAGAAAAGCTCAATATTCAGCCAAAGACTAATACAAAGAACAACCCATTTCCCATGTCTTCTCAAAACCAAGTTCTCCAAAAGAACATCATGACCGTACCTCTATTCCTTCGGGAGGTAAGGTGCCAGACACAGTGTTCTGTTTTTTCAATTTTTTCAGATGTTCAATCCGGTCCTTTTCCTTTTCCACGGCTCGCTGGGACTCCCGGAGTCTCTCTAGGTCATGCTGATAGGCTTCTCGCTGCCTGTCCAGTTCCTCTTTATCCTGGGTCAGCCGTTCCTTAAGCTGCTGGGACTCATTCTCGCGCTCCTGGAGCCTGGCCTCGGTGTACTCCAGTTCTTTCTGCTGCCGCTCACGTTCTCGCTCCCATCGTTGCTGTTCCTGTTTGAGCTGATTCTGGAGTTTTTGGACATTGGCCAGTTCTTCTCTCTGTTTCTCAAAGTTCCTCTGTTTTTCTTGTTCTAACAGGAAGTTTCCACGTGTTGACTGCAGCCTATACTGCTTTTCTCTCTCCAGGATCATGGCCCTCTGCATTTCAATGTAGCTGTCCTGCTGAGCAACCACTGCCTGAAAGACCCAGCACAAAGGATGATCAATGAGAGTCAGAAACACCAGGGGCCCCTATTAAACAAGGCTGAGTCTCTGTCACCATTAAATTGTAGTCAGCACTGATCATAGTTTTCTTTTTTTAACCCTTTCCTTCTACTTTAGAATCAATACTAAGGGCTAAACAATTGAGGTTAAGCAATTTGCCCAGGATTATATAGCTAGGAAGTGTCTTGAGGCCAGATGTGAACCCAGGACCTCCTGTCTCCTAGTCTGGTTCTCTATTAACTGTGCCACCTAGCTGCCTAATTGATCATAATTTTAAAAATATGATTAAAAACTATGCCCTGCCTTAGACTATAAATTATATAAAAACAAGTAATTAATCTACTTTCTAAATGTGCATGTTTTACCTGAAGGTTGAGAAGTAATTGTGACAGCATCTGTATTCTCTGTATAAGCTATGGAGAAGGAAGAAAGCAAGGTTTTTACAAAGAAAACATCACTGGCTTGAAACTGTATTTAGGTGGGGGGAACAACAACAATGACTGTTTATCAAGTACTCACTCAGTAAAGGCATTGTGCTAGGTGTTGGTGATGCTACAAAATTTAGATAAAGACCACATGGAGCTAAGAGTCTAGCAGAGGAAAAAGACATTCACTGTTGCATTACAGCCTAAATGCATTCAGTGATTTGGTGAGGCTTGAGATAGGTCACTACTGACCAAAGGGAGCAAGGAAGGTACAAGGAAAAGATGGCATTTGAGTTGGGCTTTATTATTAATATCATTATTATTTTTTAAAAACCTCTACCTCCTGTCTTAGTAACAATTCTAAGACAGAAGAGTGGTAAGGGAAAGGCAACTGGGATTAAGTGACTTGCCCAGGGTCACACAGCTAGAAGTGTCTGAGGCCAGATCTGAACTTGGGTCCTGACTCCAGGCCTGGCACTCTATCCATTGGGATATCTAGTTGCCTCTGAGTTGAGCTCTTTTCCTCTGAGGAAAGACAGGTGGTATTCAACAAGCAGGAGGAAATGGGAGAGCACAATGTGTGTTTTCAGGTTAGAGAGGTCAAGACCAAGTCAATGGCAAATAGTGTAGAAAAGAGTAATACAAATTAAAGCTGGAAAAGATGCCAGATTGTGAAAAGTCTTGCCCATTGAGCAGAGGTACCTAAGCTGTGTGCAGTTGTGCTCAGGTCTTTTAGACCTATATATAAAAAGATGTTTCCTGGCATATGTAAAAAGGGTGAACTGAGCAGAAATGGAGGTAAGATAGGAATATCTGTTAGGATACTTATAACAGCTCCGGTGGGTGGTAAAAAATAAGGACCTGGAAATACAGAAGACAATGCAGAATACACCATGGAGGTGGAATTGGCAAGCCTTTGTAAGGGACTAAATACAAGAAGCCAAGATAATGTCCAAGATAATCAAAATGGGAAACGGGGTGAATATAGATGCACCAAACAGATACATTGGCAATTGGAGGAATAAGTTTAAGTTTGGTTTAGGACATCCTGGTAGATGTCTTAAAAGCAGTTTTTAGAACCTCTTTAAATAATAAGCATTTATTTTATTTTTCCCACTTCATATTAAAAAAAAAAAAAAAGAAAAGAAAAGCCAAAGCCTTATAACAAACATGTGTAGTGAAGCAAATGAATGCCCATACTGCCTATGCCCAAAATGCTCATCAGGAGAGGAGGTGAACTCTGGAGCTCAGAAAAGAGGGCAAGATGAGAAATAAAGGTAAAGAAATCTTGGCTATAGAGATAAAAGTTCAAGTTCTGAGATTAAAAAGACTGTTAAAAGACTTGAGTATATAGAGAAAAAGAAGGCCAAGCACAAGTCTTTCTGTTCTGTGACCAGTGTCGCAAACTCAGAACAAAGAAAGAGATCCAAGTGAACCTGACCAAAAAGCAGTCAGCTAAGAAAAGAGTGTTAAAAAACCATAGACACCAGGAGGCTCTAAAATAGATGAAAAAACCTTCACTAGCTTTGGCAGTGATCTCTTCCAAAACTGACAGCAGTTTCACTAGGACAGGATCACATAAGCCTGGGGAGAGCTGGGTGGTAAAGAAGAGGGCCCACTGGCCACAGACAAGGGAAGAACTCACATTAGCACTGAGTTGAACCTAAAACGACAAGACTGAGAAAGCAAAGGTGACATGTCAGGGGTGAGTACCTCAGATTCCAAGATGCTTGACAAACTGTTGTTCCAGTCCACTCGGGTTCCCTCTGTCTGAAAGGATAACTACAGAAGGATACAAATTAGTTTCTATTACATAGAAAATAACATACAATTATGCTGTTAATAATAGTGTAGCATTCTATGTAACATGTAATTATATTTACTAGAGTATATTATTTTACACATTAACAGTAATATATGCTTGCAGAGTTAATAATATCACAGTTTTACATTTATAATTTTAAAACAAGAGAATAATTGAAAAAGTCCTAAGCTATTGAAGCTTATATAGGCTGAGGAACTTGCCCAAGGTCACACTGGCAGTCAGGCCTCCTAGGCTTCCTAAGACTCATCATTACTTTCCACAAGATTGGACACTGAAGGAGAGCCCCAAGCACTCATTTATCTCCCTCAATGGACTCCTCTCCTACCTCCTCCTATCTTCTCCATCCTGTTGGTGATGAACTGCCCACTCCATCCCTCTCATCCTCCTCTTCCCCCTCTATGTTGCAGTCCTTCCAATGTGCCTTCTAGAATGTCTGCCTCACAGCCAAGGAGATGATTTTCATCTTAAAGCTTTTCCTTTCTTCCTCCTTCCATCTCTGGATGAAACCTGGCTCTTCCTGATGGCACTGCATCAGCCCTGGTTGCTATTCCCAGGAATGGTTGTAGTCTCACTCACATCAGCGAGTTCACTATTCTTGGTGGGGGAGTTAGCATACTCTTTGCTCCCCATTCCCATGCTGTTGGATTCAATTTTAGAAGACAGAGAATCAAAAAGAAGAAAAACATACTATTTGTGATCCCTCTTCAGAATCTCCTGAAAGGTCACCAAGCTGTGAGTCTGAGCTGGTAAAGGGATTTCTCCGGTCTTTGAACCAGGTATCACTATTGCTGACCTTTTTCTTAAAACTGGCATCTTAAAAACAGACCAAAAAAAAAAAAAGTCCTAAGACAGTCTTGTTAGGATGCCACATTTCGAACATTTAGTTTTAGAACCAGAAACTAGCATATATGATACTAGAAACAAACTTGCCAATTAGTAGAGCAACCCTCAAGTTCTCAAATTGGTGACTAGATAATCACTCTGAAACCCAAGGGGTTGTGAGTTTCCACTGGTTACTTTTACAGAAAGCAGAAGATGAAGCTTCTATGACTCAAGACAATAGCATTAACCCTGAGAGGAGACCTGTCAAGAGTGCCAAAAACAGGACAGAGTATAAGAGGTAATTTGAGATGGATTCAAGTATACTTTTAGAAATAGCTCTCAGAGTCTACAGAAAGAGGGGCAATGAAAAGTCTTTCCAGGGCCTGCCTGTATGGCAGGGTTTTGCCTAATTTACAGTGTTTCCAAGCAAGCTATATAACATTAATTCAAAGAGCATCAGTGGAGAACATCAATGGAACAAATTAGGCTAAAAGTTAGGGGCTATCTATATATGAACCAAGACAAACTAGACTGGGAAGCATTAAATTCATGCAAAGATGGAGTTCCCGATGATGTCACTTTTCTGCGCGCGTGCGCGCGTGTGTGTGTGTGTGTGTGTGTGTGTGTGTGTATGTGTGTGTTGTGTGTGTGTGTGTGTGTGAGAGAGAGAGAGAGAGAGAGAGAGAGAGAGAGAGAGAGAGAGATTGATTGAGATTCTGAGATTCAAAGGGGCTGTTAAAGCTCAGATACAGGCAGAAAGAGGAATATACTTTATCATTTGAAAAGTTGAAAAGTTTCCCCTAACTCTCTTCCCAGGGTGTTTGGTTGCTTACTTTTATTTGTATTTGCATTATTGTCATAGCCTCCAAAGGTCTCTGCTCTCCTGGGTAATAACAGATCATCCCCACCACCACCACCATCTTCACTTCGACAGCTGACACTGCCCAGCTGTTTATAGATCAGGTTCTGGATATTCTCAACTAGAGAAGAAAGAGAGTATAGTATTATTGCCGCCATATAACAGGGTAGTCAGACAACAGAAAAGAAACACAGAACATCACATCCCTTTAACAGTGACTTGAGTTTTGGTATTTGCTGAAACCCATCTTTATTACTGCTACCAAGAGAAACAGATGCCAATGTCTAAACAAGAAGTTAAAGACATATTATGGGATCTCTAATTTCTTTCCCTTTGAAAATGACCACTAATTACCACTAAGGTTCATATCCTGAGCTGTGTTTAGAGAAGTGTTGATAGATTCACACTGAATTAAGCTATGCTCTCTTGCTCAGCCCTCAAGAGTATACATTAGCATGGTGTCAGGCCTCAGAACAGGCTTAGTCAGTGGAAGAGACAAAGCAAAATAACCCATAATGAAATTTTATCCATTAACAATGCCAACCCATCATAGATTTGGTCTATCAGTGCAAGAAAGTTACATTTTCTGAAACTGAATTGATTTCAGATTTGAAAGTGAATTCAAAATAACCAAGGAGAAACATTTGACAGCTTCATCCATTAGCACACATGTGAAAGCATAACTGAGGGCCAGCACTGTGCCTGTATCAACTCTTGCAAGTGAGTTCCAGGCCTGGGACAATTCACCTGTTGAAGGACAGACTAGGTGGGCCTCTTCCACTCCTTAACTCCAATAAAGTTAAGAGATACACCCACACAGGGCTTTGAACAATCTGGGTGCTCAATTAACGAAATACATGTAGCACAGTGTATAAGACAAAACAGTGTAGAAGGAGATCTACAATATTCTAATCTAATGTGACTTCCTAGTAGCTGTGTGCCTCAGCTGAGTCACTGACACACTCTCTGGGCTTCAGTTTTCCTCTGCAAAATGAAGGGGTGCTAAATGAATTCTTGTCAATTGCTCTATTCTATGGCTCTAAATAACATCTGTTATGTGGAGATGCAAAGCATGGAGAACTTTGGGTGAGGCAGTCCCTGTATCTTTGCAGGGACTCCATGCTTTGCATCTCCACATAACAATCTTCATAATTAGAGAGTGGGGCTATCATGTGTATCCCTGGCCACCATTTGGAAGGGTCTTTTACTACCTACTTTCAGATACTGCCGACTTCAGAATCATCTCGCCTTGTAGATTCTCTGAGGGTTCTCCTCCTCGGAAAAAGAACCTGGGCCGGGAACCTTGAGGAAGATCTTCAAAGCTATTCATCTCGGACATTTCCAAATAAATCTGTTGTTTCTCAATGAGACTCTGAGCAATCAGTTCATCCTTCCGGCTTAAACGCTCTAAAAAAGGAGTCAAGTTAAAAGAGTGTCAAGTCTCTTCCATGTTAATTTATGATTTACTCAACAGAGATTTCTCAGTGTCACTGATTGTTCAAGGCCAAAACATGCACCAGTGTTAAGGTTACCTCAGCCAGATGGGATTTTCACAAGAGGATGTTTCAGAGGCAAGTGTGAAACTGGGTTGGACTACCTTAGATTTTAAAAAGCATCATTTCTCTTAAAATCTTTTGAATGCTCAAAAAGTCTAGCTTGTGCCCAAGTCTTGTAACTTCTTAGAAGAGCCTTACACCATTCAATGCAAAGAAGGCAGGTCTGAAGAGCTGACTTGTGACAAAGGTCAGTAATAACCAATCATGTGTGTACCCTGCAGACTATAACATTTATAAAGTGCTATCTTCACAACCACCTGGCCGAGAATTATGCCTATTGTAGAGTTAAAGTAACTGAAATACCTGAGGTCAGATTTAAACCCAGGCCTTCTGACTCCCACTTCAGCACTTGTTCTACTTCTATCACATTATGCTGCCGCTAAAGGGCAAAGGGTCCCTATCAGAGTGTGCAGAAATCTCAAGAATACCTTTAAATGATAATAAACCAGAAATAGTTACTACCAATGTGCTGGTTTATCAACATTGTTCTGAGATGCATTCAGGAATCAGGAGACTTGGCTTCAGCCTACGTGCAGTATGCTCCCTGATAATCCACACCAGAACTTTATTTGCTCTGTTAAATGGTCCCCAGGAAGACCCTGACGATGCAAAGTCAATGGCCCTCAGAAGCCTCTGTTGATCAGAATGGCCCTTCTATTTATGTTATGGACTGCACCTCTAGGTTAGAGAACAGCAGACTTTATTTTAGAGGACCCTCAGCTCCAGAGAGGTCACTGCCTAAGGACACTGGCTTGGTCACTGAAGAATTTATTTGGTCCTACAAAGTAATTAAGATTCTTCTTAAATCCAGTTCTGGTACATACTCTTCAAATATACTATGTGCTCATTTTTCCTGGCAGCTTGGCTAAGGCTAATTTCCACTCATTTGCTTGGTCCTCCCTCCTGATTCCTCAATCCTATGTCAACAAGCTGCCTAAGGAGGATCCTTGAATAGGATGAGAAGTATTTCTATTTTTTGCCCTCACATGAACATCTGAAATAATCTTCTAGGTAATGTTGGATTGAAACCAAACTATAAGCTGTTGGCAACTTTGAGGAACCCTGGATTTGGGCACAAATTGAGCTCTGCCACTGATGAGCTGTGTGAACCAGAACAGGCCTTTTTGCTTCTCCATGACTCAGTTTCCTCATCTATAAAATGAGGGGCCTGGTCTAGATGACTTCTAAAGTGTCTGCCAATTCTAAATTTATTATCCTAAACTATGATAAGGTGCTAGATCTTAGATTCACAAATGACTTCTTGGGAGCCTCAGTAAAGGGTAAAAAGAAGGCAATACCTGGGATCAACCTTCCCCTCCCCACCATCCCAAAGCAGACTCTCTCAGTAGAATTTGCTTCTGGCCCCTTTACCTTGGAATTCTTTCAATTTTATAGTTCGGGCCTCAGCCATTTTTCTGTCTTCTTCAGCCTCACTGAATGGCTCTTCTTCTCCATCAGGGCAACTGAGGAAAGAAGGGAGAGACACTGCTGTGATCCGAGTCTGTGCTTTGCTCTGGACCATTCTCTGCTTTCTTAAAAAGGGACGCTATTCAAAAATCCACTATTTGACAAAAACTGCTGGGAAAATTGGAAAACAATATGGGAGAGATTGGGTCTAGATCGGTGATTCCCAAAGTGGGCGCTACCGCCCCCTGGTGGGTGCTGTAGCGATCCAGGGAGAGTGGTGATGGCCACAGGTGCATTTATCTTTCCTATTAATTGCTATTAAAATTTAAAAAAAATTAATTTCCAGGGGGCTAAGTAATATTTTTTTCTGGAAAGGGGGTGGTAGGCCAAAAAAGTTTGGGAGCCACTGGTCTAAATCAACATCTCACACCCTATACCAAGATAAACTCAGAATGGGTGAATGAACTGAATATAAAGAAGGAAAACTATAAGTAAATTAGGTGAGCACAGAATAGTATACTTGTCAGATCTCTGGGAAAGGAAAGATTTTAAAACCAAGCAAGTTAGAAAAAATTACAAAATGTAAAATAAATAATTTTGACTACATTAAACTAAAACATTTTTGTACAGACAAAACCAATGCTATCAAAATTAGAAGGGAAACAACAAATTGGGAAAAAAATCTTTTTAACAAAAAACTCTGACATGGGTCTAATTACTCAAATATACAAGGAGCTAAATCAATTGTACAAAAAAATCAAGCCATCCCCCAATCGATAAATGGGCAAGGGACATGAATAGGCAATTTTCCAATAAAGAAATCAAAACTATCAATAAGCACATGAGAAAGTGTTCTAAATCTCTAATAATTAGAGAAATGCAAATCAAAACAACTCTGAGGTATCAACTCACACCTGGCAGATTGGCTAAAATGACAGCAATGGAGAGTAATGAATGTTGGAGGGGATGTGGCAAAATTGGGATATTAATGCATTGCTGGTGGAGTTGTGAAATGATCCAACCATTCTGGAGGGCAATTTGGAACTATGCTCAAAGGGCTTTAAAAGACTATCTGCCTTTTGATCCAGCCATAGCACTGCTTGGTTTATACTCCAAAGAGATAATAAGGAAAAAGACTTGTACAAAAATATTTATAGCTGCGCTCTTTGTGGTGGCAAAAAACTGGAAAATGAGGGGATGTCCTTCGATTGGGGAATGGCTGAACAAATTGTGGTATCTGTTGGTGATACTATTGTGCTCAAAGGAATAAAGAACTGGAGGAATTTCATATGAACTGGAATGACCTCCAGGAATGGATGCAGAGTGAAAGGAGCAGATCCAGGAGAACATTATACACAGAGACTGATACACTGTGGTCCAATCAAACATAATGGACTTCTCTACTAGCAGCAATGCAAGAATCCAGAGCAAGGCTGAGGGACTTATGAGAAAGAACACTATCCACATTCAGAGGAAGAACTGTGGGAGGAGAAACACAGAAGAAAAACAACTGCTTGAACATGTGGGCTGATGGGGATATTATTGGGGATGAAGACGATAACTCTAGTCCAACTATCAGTAATATGGAATTAGGTCTTAATCAATGATACATGTAACTCAGTGGAATTGTGCATCTGCTAAGGGGGTGTTAGAGGGGTTTGGGGGAGAGGGAAAGAACACGAAACATGTAACTATGGGAAAATATTCAAAATAAAAATTAAAAAAAAAGTACCCTATTCTTCTGAGGGTTTTAACAAAAAGAGGTGTTAAGAATTTTCTCTAATTAAGTAAAACCTTCTGTTCATCATTAGATTAGGAAAAAAGGCAAAAGGGGCTAGAGGAAATAAACCAATCAACATTGCAGAAGACTACATACACAAAGCATCACACTAATATTTATGAGTTAAAAAGAAAAATGTATGCACAGCCTTCAACATCAGAAAGCTCATAACTTAAGATGGGGAGAACACAGACAAGAGAAATGTAAGAACACACTCAATAAACAGAAAGAAAATCCAGTCAATAGTCATTTGAAGGCTCTGTGCTAGGTGTTTTCAATACTTAACCTCGACTATATGCAATACAGATGGATTTATGGAATGGGGAAATGTGGATGAGATTAGCCTAGGAAGACTTCCTAGAAGTGGTGAATTTCTAACAGAATGGTAAAACAATTTGGCAAGAGAAAAGGAACAGCATTCCAGAAAGAGGGAACAGAATTCAGAAAATACTCAGGAAGTTCTATAAGGGCAGAAAGCAAGTTTGCCTACTCAGAGATAGCTAAAAGCCAGGGATTGAAGGTCCCCTGAGTAAAAGCACATAGGAAGTATAATGGGGGAAAGAAACAAGACAAACATGACAAATGGGGGAAATCAAGTCTGCAAACAACTTGCTGCTGTTATGATGAATGCTCCATCTGGAATCCACCCAATGCCCACACCTCTGGACTTTTACATAGGTAAACTAGCAGTGAATGCATGGGGATTTTTTTTTTATAACTGTCAGGACCTACAATCTGGCTGGAAACATTTTCAGCATCTCAAAGGCTAATCTACTGTCAAACACAGACTGCTCTTCTCACTGACGGGACAATACAATCTGTTCCTTTGAGATAAAAAAAATATCCCCCACCCCACTCCTCTCAGAGAGGTATGGAAGACAGTAGAGGAAGCAAGAGTGCTATCTATTCTGGCTGCCTAACAGAATCTACATCAACTATTTAGTTTTTTTAATTAAACAATCTCTTGGTGGGGCTTTTAAGATAAAAAAGATAGTTAATTTTCTTTTGACCACGAAAATAAAATATTCACTCTGACGTGAGCAAATGTACAAATGAGAAAGAAGACCCTCCTAAATTTTTTATGTACCTTTCCACAGCTCTGCGGATCTGGGCCATCCAAGAATTTCTCTCATCTTTGGAGCAGGTATAAATTTCATACATTTCTGGTCCTTTCAGGGAGGCACTGATCAGAAACATTGCTTTTTCCTCATTTGCTACTTCCCTAACAATTAGCTTTTGCAATGAAATAACAGGTGGCTTTGAGTCCTGAAAAACAAAATCAGAATGGGGAGGAGGTTACCATCACTTTCTCATACAACTAGCTGAGTATAATTTCTCTCTAGAAGCAGCAGCCTGTTGGTGGGAGTACAGATGTGCCCTTTTCATTTTCAACCTAAGGAAGAAACCTAGTAATAACACATAGGAAAACATGTTACCAGCAGTTTTGCTGCAGAAAAGGTGAAGGCAGAGCAATTCATATTTTCTGACACCATGGGGTCACAGAATTTTTCATTAGTTAATGCTGTGTTGTAACATTATCTAAGAAGTAGAAACAGAGATGATACATTTTTAAACTATTTGCATTTGGTCAACAACACTGCCCAAGAGAAGAGTTGAGTCACTTTCTGTGTCTCTTCTCATCCCTTCACAGCTGATTTTCTGGGAAAAGCCATCTTCATAAAAGCTAGTCTACAGAGGAGGCCACTGGTACCACCTCATCCTTAGGCGGCTCTATTCACAACTCCTCTGAATCTCAATACCAAATCTAATAGTGTCTGCTCAATTCACTCTGACTACTTAGAAACATCAGATTCAATTCATCAAATATTTACTAAATTCAGTAAGTTGAACATTTATCAATACCTACTTATTACTCTGACCACCGTTGAGATCCTTGTTGCAATCTCTTACCAATCTCCAGATTATTCTCCCTTTTTTTAAAGAGTTCAATCTTCTTTCTCCAACCCAACTTTTGCCCTCATTCTCGGGAACTTCAATATACATATTAATATCCTTACCAAAAACCTAGCTTCCACCCCATTAACTTCAACTCCCCTGTCCTACATCCTCATTACACCTCAGCTCCCCATAGAGATAGTAACATTTTAGCTCTTACCATCATCCATAACTGTTCCCCCCCTAAGCTGGAAGTCTGAAATTTTCTCAGATTGGATTCCCTACTGCTCTTTTCCTCTGCTTCCCTCTACTTAAACCCGTTTAATGTGGCTTCCAGTCCTGCTCCACTCAAACTCCTCTGTCAATTCCAGACCATCACCATTACCTCTGCTCCAGCTGCCCTTTCTTTCCCTTAGAATTCTGACTCAATGGTTAACCACTTCAACTATGCACTAGCATTTATCTTCAAATTCTTTGCTTGCCCTCTTGTCCTGATTCCACTCAAAACTTGTCACTGTGTTGATTAGGTCCACTACAAATTTGCTACCTAATTTCAAATAGGCTTCACTGATGTATGGAAATTTGACAATTTTTATTCTCGCCTATGAACTTTCAATTGACAAAATATATAAAACACCAACATGCTGTCAAATGAATCTGCCAGTGTACATGACTAAAAATCAAGAGTGACTGAAAAACACCTAGAAAGCCAATCACATTGCTGCTTCCACTACTCTTCTGATTAATGTTTCTCTCTCCTACATGACTAACTTCAGCTCAGCCCTGGATACCAAGCTTCACTTCATGCCTTCCTTTCTAGTATCCTACAATTCCAGCCTTTAACCAGGAAGCTCTGCTCCCTAGACTGGTGGTCCTTCCTTTTCTACCCCTTTTCCTATCCAGGTCTGGAAGCAAGATCAAAATCAATTGTTGTAGCTCCTGAATGGAGTATGTCCCCCCAAAACCTTATCTACCATCCCAGTAAACTTAAAATGTCTAGACCAAAGAGACCTTCCCAGATCACCACTCCCAGAAGTGTTGAGTTTAAGATATCTGAGACATCCAGTTTGAGATAGATGTCCAATGGGCAGCTTGAGAGATGAGTGTGAGATCAGCCCAGAGTTAGGACCCAAATAAACAGATATGAGAATCATCAGCATTAGGATGATCATTGAATCCTGGGGATCTGATAAGATCACCATGTGAAACAGTATAGAGGGACAAGAGAAGAAAGGGCAGGATAGCCCTCTGAGACACCAATGATTAATATGTATGACCTGGATAAAGATCTAGCAAAGAAGATTGAGAAGGATGTTGTGAGGATCAAGTGAGTTAATATGAGGGGGAAGGGGGAGGGGTGTTGGGAGAGAAAGGAGGGGAGAGGTGGGGAGAGAGACAGGCAGAATGAGCACTTAGCATAATGCCTGGAACATAGTAGGTCCTATATAAATGCTTATTGCCCTTCTTCCTCAACTCTTCCTGTGAAAAACAGGGATTAAAAAGACACTGGCAGAAGGTATCTGACTGATGTGAGATGAGGAATAGGGAAAAAGAGAAAGTTTTCTGTGAATGGCTTCAGTTTTTCAGTTAAATAAGAAGAATTCTAAGCTAAAAGGGTGGAAGGAGAGTCTAAGAAGGGATGGAAAAAGTCTGAAAGAGCCAACTTGGAGTGGTGATGGTGGGAGATACAAAAAGACACCTTGGTGCAGTGAAGGTCCTATTTCTTTGAAGGGAACTACAAGTCCTCCGTTCAAATTAGTTCAAAACCATAGATCGATCCTCTTCAATCGCTCTCACCTCTTATTTCTAATCAGTTGATCAATTTTACCCCCATATTCATTTCTTGCATCCATCCTCTTCTTATTTATTCAATTCCCACCTTAGTTTAGGCTCTCCCCAGCAGCTTGTCTGGACTACTTGCTAGTGTCTAGCCTCTCTCTTTCTACTCAATCCTTTATACTGCTGTCAAAAAGTCTCCCTAAGGCACACCATACACTCCTCAACTCAAATCTTCAGGAGATTGCTATTGCTTCTAGCATAAAATAAACTCCTTTCCCTGGAAATTCAAAGTCCTTGATCATCTGAACCCAGACTACCACCTTTCCAGGATTATTTCTTATTATTTCCCTTCTTAACCTTTTTATACTCCAGAGAAGATGATCTATTGGCTTATTTTCTGACTTGGCCATCTCCCAGCTCAACTGTCAATTCCTACTGTATTTCACCACCCCCACCCCAATTCTTCCTGTCTTCTCCCTTCTCCAAGTGCGCCTAAAAAATACAAACTCAAGCAGACCAGGTTTCATTTTTCTTTGTATCCTTGCCCAAAGGATGCATTT
Source organism: Gracilinanus agilis (assembly GCF_016433145.1). NCBI lineage: Eukaryota > Metazoa > Chordata > Mammalia > Didelphimorphia > Didelphidae > Gracilinanus > Gracilinanus agilis. The sequence goes on along the minus strand of NC_058130.1, from coordinate 739,198,300 downwards.
TAAAAATGTGGAAATTAACTTCTTGCTGGCATCACAAACTCAATATCACTGGAGAAGCACCATGACATAAAATAAATAAAGATTTTTAGAGCAAAAAGGATCTAGGCTCAAATCCTAGCCCTAATACTTTCTACATACATGACAATTCTAGGCAAATCACTTCCCCATTCTGACTTTCACTTTCTTTTCTCATCAATAGAGAGAGGTCTCTTCTAGTTATCTCCCATTTCCTTCTGATCTGCTATAAAAGATGCAACTTCTCTAGGGTGAGGTGAGGGGTAGAGCTAAAATGTGATTAAAATGACTGAAAGAGCCAAGATGACATGGAACTTCCCAGGTAAGCCCTCTTGTCCTAAGGAGAGTGGTAACTCTTTAGCTGAGTTCTAGTCCTGGAGCATGGCCTGGAGCATGAGAGGTCCTGTGCCTTGAGACTAGCTCTTACTCCTCTACATTGGGTGGGGTGGGGCGGGGTGGTGGAGGTGCCTCTCCACTGGAAGAACCATTTTAGATAAATATAAACTAAATTCATAATAGGATGACTCCCTTTAAAAAGCAGCTTCCTATCACATAGGAAACTTACAACAGTTAGATCACGGGCCTATTGGTTGAAACTAATGCAGTTCTTCATGTAGAGAACTGTTTTCAATTTTTGAAAAAGGTAATTGGCATCAGTTTAATCAGAAAAAAAAAAAGAACAAAACCAGGTCTGCCTGCTGCCCCTGCCTAATCCAAATCTACACAGCAAGCAATCAGGATCATGAGGGCTATTCAGAAGGGTACACCAACCAGAAAGTAATTTGAACCAAACTAACATTCACTAAAAGGGATCAGAAACAAAGATGGGCCTTGGACCTGGAGGTCTGGCAGTAGGTGTGCCACAGTAATCACATCTGGACATGGGGCTTATTAAAGCTGCTTAGAGAAAGCGCTTCCAATCTTCTAGCATCCAGTTGGTTCCTGGTTACCATGGTCATGAATTAAAGGCAGAATGGTATGTACTGTTTCTAGGATAAAATCGTGGGTCTAACTCCCCTCCCCACAAATCAGGCCCTTGAATTAACACCCTGCTTGACAAAAGAGCTCTTAGAGTGGGATTCTAGCACCAATATATGTGATGGCTGTGTAGTCTGGATGCTGAGGAAGAAATGGAAAAATGCAAAAAATATGCTGCAAAAGGGTCGATTCCTTCTGTTAATAATAAAACTTGTTCACATTTTTAAAGTACTACAACTCCTGAACTCATTGAAACTCTCTCCCTTTATTTTCTGTCTTACTCAGACAGAAGAGCAAAGGCTAGGCAAATGTGGTTAAGTGACTGGCCTGGGTCTACACAGCTAGGAAGAGAAACTTAAACTCTCAAAAGCATGCCCGTTTTAGAGAACAAGAACAGTGGAGGGCAATGGAATTCTAACCCCATCCTCAGATCTGCAATTACACCACAGAATGAAGGAAAGTTGGAAACCCTTCCTTCATAAAAGAGAGTCTACCTGGTAGTTGTAGAGAACAATTTAAGGCCAGAAAGTTCTGTGGTATGCAAAACTATCATTTCTCTTGATGTGTTAGCAGCATAGCTGCCCTCAAAAGTTATAGAAACACATGCCATCCTGTGCAATATTCTTCAGTGACCCATGGTGCCTATTTGCTTTGCCAGATTATTGCCACTGAACTTTTGTTCCTCAGTATCATTATAGTCAGGTTTTGGTGGGACCTTCACTCAGAGGCAGGACAGGGAAAAGATTCCAAGATTGCAGTGGGTTCTTTGGTTACACAACAAAGATCATGGCATCTCTACTATGAGAGAAAAGGAAACTTCTGCCTGCATCCCTGTACCAACAACTTGACTTGTCCTTAGTCTCCTGACCAGTCCACTGACATGCTCACTAAATGGCCTTTCCCATTTTCCATCACTGGCATCGATGCTGTTATAGTCTTGTTCAGAAACAAAAGGCAGCCGTCTGCAAGCTGGGCAATAACAGACCAAAATTAAGCAGCCTTTGGGAGATCTTGACCTCAGGAATTGTCAGTGAATGTTCCAGAATGACTCTCTGGAAAAGACACAAAGTACATACCACAGATGCAAAGACGTATTTTTGGTCTTTCTCTTGTAGCAGCAAAAGTACATCAGTCAACAGGACGGCAAGAACATCTATCAAGAAAGCGGGAGAAGATCAGGAAATGCTGTGAAGAAATAGACAACTGAGAAGGCTAGGAAGTCAAGAGGGTTCAATCTGCATCTCTGAGATGATATCTCTGGCATGTCCCCTGGCCACTATGGGACTCACAGTCCTCATCTGTAAGGTGAAGGGACTCCTTAGACTGTTTATGTGCAGTCTAGACAGGTTCTTCTTTTTTTTTTTTTTTAAACCCATACCTTCCATCTTGGAGTCAATAATGTATTGACTCCAAGGCAGAAAGAGTAGTAAAGGCTAGGCAATGGGGTTAAATGACTTGCCTGAGGTCACACAGCTAGGAAGTGTCTGAGGCCAGATTTGAACCTAAGACCTCCTGTCTCTAGGTCTGGCTCTCAATCCACTGAGCTACCCAGTGCCCCCTAGACAGGCTCTTTTAAGTACAAATTTTGCTCTCCTGAGTCTAAGACGCTCTTTGGAAAGAGAAGTTCCTGACCTTCCTTCAATCTGGATTAGAAAACATGGAGATATGTTGTTTTCCCATTTCGGCCACAAGAAAACCCTGCAATAAGTCAATGATCAAGGTAGAGTCCATTTCTAAAGGTGTTTCCCAAAGGAAAGAAAAGGCTAACTATAATCTTAGACATGGAAAATTGAGCAAGGAACATTTCTGCATTGTTTGTAACAAGTTCTAAAAGGAGTGCATTCCTATGGCTTAGCTACAGGGATATCCAACTGTGGGTTACTGGAAGGAAAGAAGCAGATTTGAAGCTAGGCCTCCTTTGGCGATCTGAAGAGATTCTGCCTTTTAAAAATAACCTTTCTTCTTGCCCTGATCTTTTGTGGGCAAAAAGGTGTTATGGGGTTGACAAGACATGGGTTGATATTTATTTCCTTGACTGCAAACCCTAAGTCTCAAAATAATGTGTTTTCATGGAAAAGAACCCAAGAGCTGAATACACTATTGCTAGTTTCAATATTTTCCTAAATTAGGAAAAGAAATGATTTGTACAGTTAATTTGTTATCCCACCTAAGAACCATAATGGTCTCATCTTGGTGCAAATAAAACAATGAATCTAGTTGTTTTCCCACTCAACAGGTGTCTGCTGACTGACCCTGGCAAACCTAAGTGACACCTGCCAACAATCCACCATGTCTTTTGACCTGATGAGATGTTTACCTTTCAACCGCCCTGATGCAGTTTTCCAGCACAGCATTCCATCGAGATGGAGCTGCCTGTGGAGCATATCCTCCTTCCGGAAAGTCAGTCCATTTTTGAGTTTGCCAGAAGATTTGAGGTCCATTTTGCCAACAATCTCTTTGAGACGCTGCCCCTTCTCACATTCATTCACTTTAGCATCAACTTGTGTGATGATGTCTTTTATTAGGCCAAGAGCCTGGTTCAAGTCTTCATAATCTTCAGTACCAGCTACCATAGAAAGGAGAGTTAGTTCTTCACATTTTTTAAAAAATTCAGCAAATCTAAGAAATGACAGTCTCAACCTTCCAACAAATTTAGAAAATTCATAGGGCTTCCTAAAACAAAGAACTACTATTTGTGCCAATACATAGTTCTCATTTTTAATGCATCAAAATAAATGTAGCTAAAGTGACCCCAAAATATCCTCCATAGGTCAGGGCCAGGGGGGAAATTCCGTAAGAAGTCTGCTCAAAGTCAACAGAAGATCTTATTTGGAGTATAATAGATAATATATGGAACAAAAATGAAATGATCACAGTAGTTAATTATCAGGTAGTAATAGCAAATCTGGTACCTTCAGTATTCTGAATAATACGCTCCACCAGCACAGGGTACTTGGTAATGCGCTGAGTAACCAGAAGAATGCACTCCTGAACACCAAGCCGTCTCACAATGGAGAAGTTGCCAATTTTCTATGGAAAGAAAAAGCCAAAGCTTACAAATGTTAACTAATGAGCTGCCAAAATTCATTACCCTAGGCAGAACTTTTAATTCTTGAGCAACCAAAATTCAGTCCTCTACTCAGACCAATTAACATGTCAATCTGCTATTTCTCCATATTCTGATCAGAAATACCCAGCCTTCTGACATTGGTGTTATGGGGTATTAGGTTGCCTGAACACTTTTGAAAACATATACATTGCACTTATCTGATATGATGGTTTTCAACTTGTAAAAATCAAGAATAAAAAAAGATAGGGTGCATCTTCCAGGGAGAACAAGGGATTAAGCCTGGTTGGAACACGCCTCCCCCCCCCCCCAACACACACACACACACACAAATACTGGCAGGACTCTAGCCATTAATCCAGAAAAAACTGAGAACATGACCTTTGATCTATCGGGGCTGGACAACCCTAGTGACAATGTTGCATATTTGCTTCTTTTTTCTATTGAGTGAAATTATTTCATTTGGATATTTTTCTGGTTTCTAAGATTGGCATATGCCCTCCAGGAGCCTTCTTCTCTCCCTCCCTGTTTAGTTCAGGTTCCTTCTGGATCAAATTCCTATGCTTTTATTGTTTTTTTATTTTAATTTTTAAAATTTTAAATATTTTTCCATGTTTACATGATTCTTGCTGTGCTTTTAAAAAGAAATATTCTTTTGAACTATTTATGACTTTGCTGTTCATGAACAAAAAGAATCAGATGGAGCCAAGTTTTCAAAATTTATAGCTCCTGGGTTCTGACTTCTTTTTACCTTCATCATGTTTTGGAATTTCTTGTTTTGCTGGAGCAATTCCTTGTAATGACTGACGGCTTCATTGTGACCACCACAAAATATACCATATTTTTCTTTCATTCTTTCTCCATTTTCACCTGAAAACTAACATAAAAGAGATGGAAAAATAAATCTCAGGAAGCCTATTTATAATCACCACATAGGCTAGTCATTTCATCAGGCTTCAAAACAAACTAAGTGTCTTAATTTACTTACACTTTTAGTTTCTCCTCTAAAAAAGAAAAAAAAAACCTTTGAGGCACAGAGCTCAGCTTCACAACATGACAAAAGAAAGATTTTACTAGGTTGCAAAAAGAAACAATGCTTTGATAACATAAGCCAGAAAGATAAAAATATCTCAAAATCCAGAAAATGTTGAAAAAGCTGATAAAGAAACTCAGGTTGCTATAATATGTGTTATGGATAAAATAGAGGATACCCTAAAGTTGGGGGATGCTCTTCTTCCCTTGCTGAGTGAAGGAGGGGCAAAAGGTGATTGAGGTAATAGGAGAGGTATGAAAGGGATGGCTGGGTTTAGGGAGGAATGGATAAGGCAGTATTAGGATGGTAAGGGTACAGGTGAAGGTGTTCAGGAGAGGCAGGTGACACAGACTAGACACTCAGGCTAGAGACAGAGGATATTGGGGTAACAGGTTGAACCCTTCCAGGCAGGAAAGGTACTTTTATAGACACAAGGAATAGGGTGAGACAGAAGTGGTTTGAATCTGACTTGAGGGCTTTCTTGTCAGTTTCTTAAGTCCTCAAAGGAGGAATCACAAAGCTCCTCCCTGTCAGTGAAACAAAAGGGATTCAGGAGGAAGCATTGGGCAACTACTTCCTCCCAAGATGGATGCCTCCAGTTTCCCTCAGGAAATAAAAGAGAATTATTCCTTCCCCTTCACCCTTGCTTAATTCTTCAACACAAAGATTCTCCAGAGGGTTTAAATTAAGTAACAAAGGGTTTTATTAATGTTTCAGGATTGGTCTCAAGGAGAGAGGGGTTCAGGATTTCTGTCAGCTGCTATGGAGAAACTCAAGATGGGGGAGGGTCACAGAAATGGGTCAGACTGAGAGAGAACCTGCTCTCTCAGCCTGGGAAGATTTGGCTACTTTTAAGGTAGAGGGTATAGTAAAGGGATAGTTTGAATTCAAGGATGTCCTACTTGTCTATTGAGGAAAACTAAACCCACAAAGTCTTTTCACTAAAACCCCAAAGCCACCCTGCCTTCCAAAGCCCCGGGAAAACAAGCAGGGAAAACAGGGAAATAATATGGAAAAGGTCAGGGAGAGGTCCAGAGAAATTAGCCAGGGACAAATTATCCAAAGACAAGGCTCAGGCCAAAGCAAACCGAAAGCCAAAACAGAGCTCTGGTTGATCCTTCCGCTCTGTTCAAGCATCAGGGAACCAACTGAACTCTCTCAGAATTCTAAGACTCAACTGCCAGAAGTTTTCAGTTGGCCCCCTACAAGAGCAAAAACCCCTCTTGCAACTTTTGCATTACATATGGATTCTTATAAAGAATACAAAATAAAATCTGGCTTAGAAATTGATTCAAGAAAGAACCCTGGAGTCAAGAGAAAGATTTGCAATTCTCTTTGGGAATTTCTACTTGCCATTTCAAAAGTGACCCAAAGCATGCATACCACCTGGGAACACGCTTGGTACATTTTGCTCCTTTCACATAAAATTTTCTGCGAAGAGAAAAGATCTTCCCAGAAGCTTACTACTGAAACAACTCCCTAAAACAGGCATATACTATCTAGTTCTCGACAGGCACAAGATATATGCCTACCTACTGATCAGAGATGCTGAAATTTCTATTTTACATTGATGTTTCCCAATTATCATAGCTCCCACCTGTTGTACCAAGAGGTCTCCAATTTTCTGGATCACATAATTCTGATCACTGCCCTCTGCCAAGGATTCTCGGCGTCGTTCTTTTAAGCAGTACAAAAACTGCCCATGCATTTCCAGCAAGTCATCCACACATGGAAAGATGCGGTTGAGGACTCTGCTACTAAACTGCATTTCTTCCTTCAGTGCTTTGGAATAGACTTTCAACATTATCTTCAGAGTTCGGACATGGTGCACTTCAGTCTGCATTAACTCTGGAGGAAACACAAACTGCCAACATTGAGAAGCAACTCCAGCAGTATCACAGTCCTTCCCTTCATCTATCTCTGGTCCCCATGCATTTGTCCAGGCTAACCTGACATACCCTGAATTCACTTCTTCCACCTCTCAGAATCCTCTTTCTGCAAAGCTCAGCTCTGGTACCACCTCCTTGAAGAAGCCTTCTCCCAGATAAACCCCACTGATTAGTGCCTTCCTCCTCCTCAGATTACCCTGCAATTATTTATTTGTCCAGGCAATGTCCTTTCACCATAATGTAAGTTCTTGTGGATAGGGAATATTTTCTTTTTGTTCTCCTATTCCCTGTTTAGCACAGTACTGTACAAATATCTGAAACCTTAATAATACCTAGATTAGAATTAATGATTCTAATCACTAGTTAACATTGATTTAATTTTCAAGTTTTCCAAGTGTTTCATATATACAAATTACTTCAATAGATCCTAGTAAGCCTAGGAGGGCTGCTTGTCTAAGGTCACATAGTAAGTTAACACTGAGCAAACATCACAGGAAGTATTAACAGAAAGTCCAGCAAATCCACTAAGCCTAAGCCTGAGTGAGAGGAGCTTGGTGCAGACATAGCAGCAGAGGTAAAAGAAGGCGAGAAAGAGAGGGAGAGCAGTCTGGAATTAGAGTGTAAGATGGTGCAAAATAGATCTGGAGTCCTAAGACTTGGGTTCAAATTCTAGCTCTCCTAATTATTACCTGCATTGTCTCAGGCAGAGATTTAATCTTCTAGGCAGGGCCTCCCTTTCCTTATCTAGAAAAAGGACAGGAATTGGCCTAAGTGATCTATCTAGTCCCTTTCCACCTTAAATCCCACAACCTTACCACAGAGGCTGGTTTCTCTGTGCAGTTGGTAAACTGACCTCAAAGGTGACTCCAAAAGGAGTTCCAAAAGTATAGGGAGCAAGTGGTCAAGACAGCATGAGCACCTGACAGGTGAAGATGTAGAGTAAGAGAGAGGGAGAAAGAGAGAGCAAGAAAAGATCTGCTGTCATGTTGTTTTACAATTAGTTCTATTCTCAGCAAAATCTTAAAAGTGTATTATTAAAGGGATAGTCCATGAACATTTAAAAATGTAAACAGTGAACAATAAGAGCTGGCTTGGACATAACAATATGTCAGAGCAAGCACTACATTTGCCTTTTTTTTTGGATTGGGTTACTAGACTGGCCTATCAGGAGAAAGTCACAGACAAATAATACCCACAAACAAATAGTACTGGACTTTGACAAGCTAGCAATGTAATTAAGGGAATATAGAGACCACACCTAAAGTCTGGTGCTAGGACTATGTTTAGTCTTGAGCCGAGTATTCTTTGACTTGGTCCTGGGCCCTATGCTATGCAATTTTTTAAATCAATTAATTGAATAGAGGAAGAGAGAGTATCTCATCATATTTTTGGATGTTGTTAAAAACAAAGAGAAGGATATTGTTAAATGAAATTTAGCCTGTTAGATAAAAATTTAGATTCTAAAAGATCTTAATAGGCCAAAAAGATGATCTGAAGTAAATTCAAAAGGGAGAAAATAAAGTTTTACATTTGTTTAGGAAAAAAAAGACAAACACCAGTAGCAATGGAAACAACAACTAATAAAGCACAAGAGGATGGAGAGAAGGAAAGACTTAACGCTGAAGGCTTTCCAAAGTGAAATGAGGTAACTCCAAAGAGAAGTTGGGGAGACTGTAAAAGAGGGAGATGAGATGATCTGATGTTTCATAATATTAGATATGATTTGTTTTAATTGCATTGTCCTGCTTAATTTACAATGTGCTTTAGAATACTATATACTATTTATGATATGTCAAATAAAGCTGAATAAATAGGGCAGCTATGGCATCTTCTATAAGAAAGATGGACAGGTAGGGGGCATGGTGCACAGAGAGCTTGGCCTGAAATCCGGAGAACCCAGGCTCACATCTGGCCTCAGACCCTTCCTAGCTGTGTAACCCTGGACAAATCACTTAATCCTGTTTGCCTAGCCCTTGTCCATCTGCCTTAGATTTGTTGCTAAGACAGAAAGTAAAGGCTTCAAATAAAACAAATAAATAAATGTATATCTGGTACTTGGACAATCACATTTTAAAGAAATGTCCTCATTGGGGGCAGCTGGGTGGCTCAGTGGATTGAGAGCCAGGCCTAGAGACGGGAGGTCTTAGGTTCAAATCTGGCCTCAGACACTTCCTAGCCATGTAACCCTGGGCAAGTCACCTAACTCCCATTGCCCAGCCTTTTATGGCTCTTCTGCCTTAGAACCAATACACAATATTGACTCTAAGATGGAAGGTAAGGGTTTAAAAAAAAAATGCCATTTTTTTCTGTGGAAAAATCTACTCGGATATATATAATTTCAACTTAAAGTATTTTCCCCTCAGGGATATTACTTTCCCTTAGTGCAAGGACTGATTCCAAAAGAAAATGCAATATGGAGGCTTTACTGACTCCAGCTGCTATGCTTTTTAATGTAACCGAGATGGCTATACAACTAGGCTGTTCCACAATAATAAAAGTAATAATAATGCTTTTGGGACTCGGAAAAAGAAATGAAGCTTATTCTCAATCAACCACATTTTTATTGACTATATTGTAGAAAATGTAAAAGACAGGCACAGCTAGCTCTTGATGGAAATGTGAGTTGATAAACCAATCTGAAAAGTAATTTGGAATTGTATGAAAAATATGGCTAAAAAGTTCATAATTTCTGATTCTGAGATCTCACTGCTAGGCATATTAACTTCCCTAAGAAGGTCAAATGAAGATCCCATATACACCAAAACATCCATATTAACGTTTTTGTGTGTGTGTGTGTGTGTGTGTGTGTGTGTGTGTGTGTGTGTGACAGCACAGAACCAAAAAAAGTAAATGCAAGAATGCAATGGGGGGGGAGGGGGGGGATGGGGAGCTCAGTAGATTAAGAGCCAGGCCTAGAGATGGGAGGTTCTAGGTTCAAATCTGACCTCAGACACTTCTTAGCTGTGTGACCCTGGGCAAGTCACTTGACCCCCACTGCCTCACCCTTACCACTCTTCTGCCTTGGAGCCAATACTCAGTATTGACTCCAAGACGGAAGGTAAGAGTTAAAAAAAAAAAAATGCAATGGAACGTTATTGCACTCTAAGAAAAAAAAACCATGAACTCATCTGAATGGGCATAGAGTGAAGCAAGCAAAACCAGAAAAATAATATATATAATGACAACAACACAAATAAAAAGAACAAAAATCCAAAATTGAACAATGCAATTACAATGACTAAGCCTGGCCCCAATGAAAAGGTAAGAAAACACAACTCTCTCCTTTGTAGAAGTGGGGAACAATGGGTGTGGAATAACATATAAATGGTCAGACCTGAAGTCTTGGTTAGTTTAGTGGATCCACTTTTTAAAAAAGAACTTCTTGTCATGAGGGATGGCTTGCTAGGTAGGGAAGAATATATTCAGAACCAAAGGTGATATAAAACCAAAAGATAATAATAAATTTCAAATTGGGAAAATTCAATATCTCAGTGTCTATAACTTATAAGAGATAGCTTGGTGTTGATGAGCTATTTATAACTTACATGGAGTTAAAATTTATTCATGTTATTAATAATGCAAGTTTGCTAAGTGTCAAATGCATGGGAAATACTACAGAAGAGGAAGGAAAGTAGATTGTGGTAAGCTGGGCCAGTCATGGAATGATTAATGAAGATGGTTAGACTAGAGCTATACTTTGAAGATTGGGTAAAGGTTTTAAAAGAGGCAGTAATTCTCTCAATCCTTAGAATAACAAGACTCAGAAGGCCCTAAGTCCTGTCTTACACTAAAAGGTTAAGCCAATTTAGGGTTGGGGAGTGATAACACAAGTTTAGGCAGCAATCACCAAAGCACTTAAAAGTAAACGGACATGGAATTCCTCAGTTAACTCCTGCAATGATTTCGGCCAGGTCTACACCTTGCTGGCTGATATAATAACTTCACAGTGATATTTGTACACCAATATAGCTCATTTTAATTTGCTTTGGGCCAGCAGATAGAGCACTAAGCCTGGAGTCAGGAACACATCTTCCTGAGTTTAAATCCAGACTCAGACACTTACTCCCTCTATGACCCTGGGCAAGTCATTTAATCATGTTTATCTTGGTTTCCACATCTATCAAATGAGTTAGGAGAAGGAAATGGCAAACACTATCATCCCTTTGCTAAGAAAACCCCAATGGAGTCACGAAGAGTTGGACATGACTGAAAAACAACTATCTGCCTGACCACATAATTAGTGGCCATGGGCAATACAAACAATATTTGAAAAATGCAAAGAACCTGACAAGTAAGATTACTAATGCAGTTGTCCTGTCTTACCAATTGCACTACTGGGATCATATTCCCCACATGTGAGGAAGAAACATATCCTGTTGTGTCAATATTCTTATGAGATCCTGAAGAGGATCTCACTTCTTCCATTTGAAACAATGGCAAACATTAGCAAGAAAGAATTTTAAAAGTTATGACATTCTTATAAGTATTGTCTCAGAGGATCATGAATAACATAAGTGGTCAAGCAATGTTAAGTCTCCACCAAAATACCTCCCACATCACAGTCCCTCACAGCCCTCCAATAAGGGTGCCAAGAGGCACTCCTTACAAAACAGTGATGGTTCACAGTTTTAATCAACAGCCTGGCTCAAGATCCTAAGTGACTGTAATCCCACTTAGTCCTGGAGTCCAATCAGAAATAATGAGTTGGCTAGCTTCTGTGAAGGCAAAATTGATTCTATACTTCATCAAGTACTTTTAAAATGGCTATTCTGTACAGAGCATTGTGCTCTCTGATGAGTGCTGACAGATACAACTTGAAGGTGTTTAAGGCAACAGAATAACAGCAACAATAATGCTTTTAGAGTGGCAATGTGGAGGTAGAAGGCTAGTCTTGGAGGAGGAAGAAAAACCTGGTTTCAAGTCCTGCTCTGAAATAGGCAGATGGACAGATAAACAGATGGCATATAGATGGGATGGAAGAACAGGCAGAAATGGATGGAATAAATAGATATACACACATACAGATAAAATAGACAAATGGACACAAATAAATTGATAACATATACTAGCTGTGTGACCCTCCCAGTTTCAGGTATCATTCGAGTTGCTTGTCTGCATCAATAGAGGGTTTTTGTACCAGAAATCTCCTACATCAATGAAATCACAGGTCCAAATCAAACAATATTACTACCAACTTATATTTATAAAATAACAATAACTTGCCATGCATTCCTGTCTTCCTAACTACCCTGAGAGGTAGGCTAGAGGTCTAGTCCCCATTTTACAGGTAAGGAAACTGACAGAGAGAGCTTAAGTGACTTGACTAAGATTAGAGCTGGGACAACTCAAGTCTCTCAGTACCTAGTCCAATACTTTTCTGGAGCCCAGAAGAAACAGCTTCCTTAGCACAATGACCAACACAGTGCTAAATAGAACCCCTTTTTGAACATGTGGACAAATAAGTAACTAGAGAGCATTCCTAATAAATGGAAAGCTCCCATTCTTACCATAGATGACATCTTGTCTTTTTAATACTTCTCTTTTTTGTTTCTTTGCATATGCTGGTTCTACAGAAAGACTCCAGGACTCAGCCTCAAACTCCTGGGCATCTGCTTCTATTTCACTTCTTAGTGAGGCAGAGTAGGAATCTAGTTAAAAAACAGGAAGAGACTAATTCATTAGAGGCAAAGTCCTACTCTATTCTACCCTCCCTTATGCCTTTTAACATACCAACCTTGTAGCATTTGCTACAAGGAAATTATTTGAAATCCTAGAAATAAAGACATACCTTCCACAAAAATAGATTCAGTAGTAGATGATGCAAGTGAAAGAGAATCATCTGTTGTCTGCTTGAATTTTATAAATCCAGAATCAGTTTCATCCATTTCTGATCTAAATAAGAAAAAAAAAAAAAAGAATTCTAGTCTGGCCAATTAGAGAAGTTTGGTTCTCTGTTTTATATATAATTTCTGTATACATTTTCTCTGTTATAGGGATGATAAATTAGGAACACAGACTTACATTACATTACAACGAATGGGGGGAAAAAGTATTGAAGGCAGGTTTTTTGTGATAATTTGGAACTTATTTTAATCTGTAGGATTGATATAATGCTCCAAACCTTTAGGACATAGGGTTTAGCTCCTTGAAGTAAAGAGTAGAAAAATAGGCCTCATATCCTGTGAACAAAAATGTAAATAAACCCAGTGACTCTGGGTTAGCTTCAAATACCACTATCTGGGGAATTTGAGGCAAAGGACCCTAATAAAAAGATAAGCACTAGCATAAGGAATTTGAAACAGTGAACACAATAAGAAAATACAGAATCATAACAGCTTTTACAAATGAAATGACTAAACCATAGAGCACAAAGCCTTTTTTTTTTTTTTAGGTCAGAATTTCACTAACTAAAGAAAAGTAGTTTGCAGCTTTACAAGTTCAGAATTTTATTTTTAAAGAACATTCTAAAATAAATTAAAAATGTAATTGCATGAAACACTGAATGCTTAATCATATTTAATGACAGAGAGGGGAAAATCAAGATGATATATATATATTAAGCCAACTTACCCAAATCTATTTAGAGTTCCTGCAGTGTTCATTGCCGACTGAAGCCTTCCCCTTGTTGAGATAGTCATTCCGACATGCCGAGGCAGGACTGGGGTGCCATTAGATCCCAAGAGGGTGTTCCGAGGCTGTTCTTTCAAAGAGGCTGCTACGGATGCAAACACAGAGTTGGCACTCAGAAAATGAGCAGGACAGTGAAGATTTCCAGTTCTTAAGCCCCTCTCAGAATGTGGCCGAAGCGCTGACAAGATCTTGGATGTTAAGAGTTCGTTATCCAAAAAGACATTCTCATTCCATTTCCTAGAAAAAGAGCCATAAAAAGATAGCTCCGGATGAGCCGAGATAGAACTGTTTCGGCTGCTGCTTTTGGAGTTTGTATTGCCCATGTTGACACCTGGGTCCCTCCAGCTGAGCACCGTGAGGATCTGAGAGGCAATGGCTTTAGAGTACCGTGTGATCCTTCTAGAAATATAAAGCTCCACTTAACTTACTGTATTGGCTAAATCAGCAGGTCTGAAGGGCAGGAAATTGGTCCCTACTGTGCCCATTTAGTGTGGAAATGGCAAAGTATTTTCTCCACTTATAAAACACCAAACCCATCACTGTTCACAGGTGATAGAAAGTAAAATCATTTTATATCCAATGTGAATAAATAGATCAGAAAAAAGGAGCTTTTGTGTAAGCTACATTATACCTGCACAACAGTGACTGACATTAAGATTTTTTAACCTGAGGCGACTAGCAAGTATAACATTTGGCTGAACTGTGATCAAACATCACAAATAGAATTGTGATATCAAAACTGACAATAGAAAGATACTGCTTTGAAGACTTATTGTATGTGCTCATTTAATACACATTAAATTTACATATTAAAATTTAATTAACTAAAAAAATTTAATGTGTAATACCTGGAGTTCCTCCCATTTGCTAACTGATAGATTCAAATGATATATTTATCTCTTATCTTTTTTATTAAAAAATGCATTTCTCTCAATTAAAAAACAATTATTCTGTTAACATTTCCTCTTACTCCAAATACCAATCCTCAGCCAAACCTGACCAAGATGGGCTTAGGGTCCAATTTGATTCTCACCACAAAAAACTGCACCATGGCCACATAAAGAGTCATACATTATGAGGATTAAAATACATCTGTCCTGTGGCTGGCTTTGGCAGAAGGTCTACTATCATTTTGCTTTAAACTAGAAAATCCACCTACCACAGAAGGAAAAGAGTCAATCCATTGGATCTCAGTGGTCTGTCTACAAATTGGCACTTTTAGCATGAAACAAGCCCAGAAGATGAAGAGTGAACTAATCTTCACTTAATCTCTGTTTCAGAACTAGAATTAGAATTTAGATCCTAGGGTAGGCTTAATATGAACTGGCACTGAAAAGAGATCCTAGCTGTACGTTTTTTACAGAGAGATAAAGATAACAGGGAATTTCAATGATCAAATTTTTAGGAGGGAAATGATGGAGAATAAATGAGTTTGTAAATATCAGTTAAACAATATGATTCAGGTGAAGTTAGATTACATCTAACCTAGGAATTCTTTATTACAACTTAAAACAATATTGGAGTGAGGGTCACAATAGTAAACCTGCACTTATATATAATTCTATAGTCTCGTGAGACTATAGAATTATATACAATTATATATGTATTTGTATATAATTCTATAGTATATATATATAATTGTATATAATTCTATAGTCTATGAGACTATGTTATAGTCTCATCGGAGCCTATAACAGCCCAATGAGCTAAACAACCCTGGTATTACTATTTGACAGGAGATGTTAGGTGCCTTGCTTGAGGTCCCACAACAAACAACTAAGCATTAAAGCCAGAAGGTGACTCAGGGTGGCCACTTCAGTTGAGTACCAACTTTTTCCTCTACAGAGGCATCAATCTCCTAATTTGGATTCAAAATGCTGATTTGGAAATAAGGTAGCTAGCACCTAGCATATGACTTTAGAAATCTGAGGGTGGGTTCAGAGGATCAGACTTAAAATTGGAAGGGGCCCTTAGAAATCTAATCCAGCACCCTTCATTTTACAGATAGAAGGCCGGAAGTTAAATGATGTCATTTAGCCAATCAGTCAACATTATTAAATTCCCACTAGGTGCTAAGGAATGTATCAGGGAGGCACTAGAGACAAAAAAGTAATAACTTCCGGCCTCAAGAAGCTCATCTTTGATCAGGGATAGTAAATGCAAGAATTCAAACTTGGATTTATAGGATCAGAGATATAGAGCTGGAAGGGACCTCAGAGAACATCTTGTCCAAATCCTTCCTTTTATAAATGAAGAAACTGAGGCCCAGAGAGGTGCCTTATCCAAAGTCATCCAGGCAGCAAGTGTAAGAAGCAGGAATAGAGCCCAGTTCCTATGTCTCCAAGGCGATTTCTCTTTGATTTGAGCCGTGCCACAGAGTGTCCATCCATCAGTACAAGCTGAAGGCTGATTCCCTGACATTTTCCAACAAGAAAAGCTACCCAGTCACAAAAACAAAGTAGACGATACTGTGGCAAAAGTGCTGGACTTAGTGGTAAAGGGATTTGGGTTTCAGTTCTGTTTTTGCCCTTTAGCTAGGGTACCATAGGCAAGACCTTTAACCATTCTGATCCTCAACAGAAACAATGACACTTGGGTACCTCCATCTGAGAGCTGTCATGTCATGTCATGACAAGTATTTATCAAGCTACACTGTGCCAGTTACTGGGCTAGGGGTTGAGGGTACCAAGAAAAGCAAGACCAAACACACAAACAGCTCCTGCTCTCAGGAAGCTCAGTCTAATGGGGAAAGATGATACCATGATGCACCCCTTAAAGCTATAAATGCCAGCTATTTGTAAGGCCACCTACAAGAGTGGTTGAAAATCCTTAAAAAAAGTATGTTTTTAAAGTGGCTCAGGAGAGAAACAAATATGGATAAGTAGGAATACTAGTATTATAGATTTAGAGCTAGAACCAATCAATTAATGAACACTGAATACAATACAAATAATGAATACAAAATGAAATCACCTTGGCTCCTGGGCACCAAAACAAAGGGATGGAGTGCGGCATGTGAGAAACAGAGAACTCAGCCAGTCTAGCTCACTGAGGCTGGAAAGATAGGATGAGGCCAGCAGGTGCAGACTTTAAAAGCTAACCAGAGCTTCCATTTATCCTAGATTGAGAGTTCTTAACCCTTTTTTGTGTCAGTCAGACCCTTCCGGCAGTCTAGAAAAGTCTATGGATCCCTTCTCAGAATGATGTTAGTAAAATATGCAGTGGTACAAAGGAAACCAAGATATCAAACTCTACCATATAAAATTTAATTTACTGATGATAAGAAAGAATTCATAATTTTTTAACATATACAATGCATTTTTTCTATCTGACAAAATCAAGGAATTAGGTATTCTGATAAACTATATTTCAGTTCTAGTCTTTACAGCTCCTTTACATCACCAATTGCCCTCTGGACTGTTCCATCTGGATGACATTGTCAGTTTAAATTCAACATATCCAAAAGAGAATCCAAGAATCTAAACCCATCACTCATCTAAATATTTCTATTTCTATCTTACAAGGACTCCACCATTTTTACAAGCATGAACTTACACTCAAATCTTCTTTCTTCCTCCCCACTATATTTCATCAATTTCCAAGTCCTATCAATTCCACCCCCCCCACACCACCTCTCTAATTTGTCCCCTCCTTTCCATTCACAGGACCACCACCCTAGTTCAGGCCTTATTATGCCTCTCTGGATTAATGTAACACCTTTCTAATTGGTCTCCACATTCCTCCCTTTTCCAATCTATCCTCCATAAAGTGGGGGGTGGGGGGGAAGGAGAATGGGGATATGACATACTCTTCTTCTTGCTAAAAAAATAATTTCCTTATAAATTCTAAGATAAAATACAAACTCCTCAGTCTGGCATTGATGACAGCCTACTACAAACCTGGCTCTCAACTGCTTTTCCAGGCTTATTTAATAACGTTCCCCTTCAAATGCTGCCATAGAGGCCAATTATTGGCTCTTCTCCAAACATGGCATTCCAGTTTCCATTCTATGCATTTGTTTGTCCAGCCTATTTTCCCAGCCTGGAATGAATTTTTAGCTTCCTTTTAGGCTTAGTTCAGATGCCATCCTTTTGTGAAACCTTTTCTCATCTCCTTGATTCTTGCATTTACTTATCTACACCCATGAATTACATTTCTATTAGAACAAGCTTCCTGAGGTCAGAAATGGTTTCATTTTTATCTTTGTATTAGCATGCATCAGAGATGTTAAGTAAAATGCTTTTGAATCAGTGCCAAGAAAAGAAAAGGCAACTGATAAAATATTTGTTGACTGGATTTTCATTTAACTAAACAGTTTGGTTACTAAAAAATTATCACACATGGATTATTTCATCTTCAATTAATTAGAATACATGACATCAAATCTATAACTGAACATACTTAAATCTGACTCACTGATAATTAAGATGGCATCTGAGGATCTTTATTAATCATTAGCAAAAGTTATACATGTAAAAAGAACTACAATATGGTGGAAAGAATAAAAGGCTTGGCAGTCATGAGACCTGACTTAGGATTTTACTCCTAACATTTCCTTACCATGTGATCATAGGCAACAATTTAAATTTTCTGAGTCTCAATGTTTTCATCTGTATTAGTATCTGCACCAGATTGTTTAGTCCCTGAGGTCAGGGACTGTCTTTTGCTTCTATATCCCCAGACTTAACCCAGTGGTTGGCACATAGTAGGCACTTAATAAATACTTGTTGTCTTGACTCTAACTGACATGGTTTTGGCTGGGAAAATGTTATTAAGAACCTTAATAGATATAAATGGGAGCTATTACTTTTCTAAGTAAAATTACATAAAAGATCATTTATGATACTTGAAAAGATGCCTTTAAAAATACACATGAGAGGCAGCTAGGTGGCTCAGTGGATAGAGCCAGGCTTGGAAACAGGAGATCCTGGTTTTAACTCTGGCCTCAGATACCTCCTAGCTATATGGCCCTGGACAAGTCACTTAACTGACTAGTCCTTACTGCTCTTCCACCTTGGAACTGAAACTTATCATCATTTCTGAGATGGAAGGTAAGGGTTAAAAAAATGCACAAAAAATTTCATTTTAGGAAGTCTTCAATATATTCATCTAGACATATTACATGTCTTTCAAACATTTCTTTTCTAGAAAAGTTTGCCAAAGTTCTTCAATGTACACTCATTTTTTTTTTTAACCCTTACCTTCCGTCTTGGAGTCAATACTGTGTATTGGCTCCAAGACAGAAGAGTGCTAAGGGTAGGCAATGGAGGTCAAGTGACTTGCCCAGGGTCACACAGCTGGGAAGTGTCTGAGGCCAGATTTGAACCTAGGACCTCCCGTTTCTAGGCCTGGCTCTCAATCCACTGAGCTACCCAGCTGCCCCTGTACACTCATTTTTGATATGGCCTAATTAACACTTTTACCTGGGCCATCCTACTGCCAAAACAACTTTGACTTTTCAAATGAAAACTATCAGTAATAGGCAAATGCTTTCTGTGATGTAGGAATAATACAGGTCATGCCTCTGCAGCAAACTGCCAACCTGGACTCTAAATTGAACAGCCAAATGTCACCAGGAAGAGTTTCTTTAAGAAACTACCACCCCACATCTAAAAGACAACAAATTCAACTTGTAAAGCCTGGTCCATTATGCCTTTGGCTCTAAGAGAGATAATCAGAGCAAATATTCAGAATAACATGCTGCTTCTCTGAAATAAACATCCCATGAGCCAGAAGTCAGTAATTTCTCATTTGCTCTATGCGCCATACGGTGAAGTACAAACATTATAAATGCCTGGCAGTATCTTCCCTAACACAAACGCCATCTTTGGAGTTTAATTAGCACTGTCTGCACACTGCTGAGATTTCATATTGATTGCTGTCAGCCTATCAGTCAACTAGACTGAACAACACAGAGCTGTTTCATGGGAGACTCGGGGAAGGAACAGACACTAAAATAAGAAGTGAAGAAAAGTGAAAATAGGAGAAGTTGTCTGCTTTAAGTGATGAGGCCTCTCCTGGCAATAGCAGCAGCCTTGTCTCACAGCAAGCATCCTGGTGTTACCTCAGTTTCCTTGCTTATTAAAAAGCCTTCCAGAAAACGACAGTGTAAGTACTGTATGTCCTAACCTCAGCTCTAGGACCTTACTTGGCCCCAAACAAATACAACAGTACTCTAGCTAGTAGCCTGATTTTAATCAATTTGTAACAATCAAATTTTTAATGAATTCTTTACGGAAATCTCTCATTGTACATATTAAATTTCAAGACAGACCCATGAGCAACATGACAATATGTTAGTAAAGTTTATTGGTGTCACTAACCTGTTAAAGATTATCTTAAAGAAAGCCTTCCTCTAAAAAAGCTAAAATATGAAATAACCAATTTGATTAATTTTAAAGTTTGCCATATATATAAAAATGATTTATAAGTTAGATATGCAAAATACCAACTCTGAAGAAAGTATTTTACATACTAATTGTGCGGATTCCTACTGCTTCTTGACAGTAGATGTGATTGTTTGCACAGTGGCCAAAAATTCCTCCATCATGCTAGTCTCGTCAAAAAAGCCCCCCAAGATAGTCTAATAGAGTGCTGCCTCTGAAAGTGGGAGCATCCTGGGCATGGCAGCAACAAACCACTTCAGAAAGAACTGGCCCAGGGCAGCTGGGTAGCTCAATGGATTGAGAGCCAGGCCTAGAGACGGGAGGTCCTAGGTTCAAATTTGGCCTCAGACACTTCCCAGCTGTGTGACCCTGGGCAAGTCACTTGACCTCCATTGCCTACCCTTACCACTTTTCCACCTATGAGTCAATGCACAGAAGTTAAGGGTTTAAAATTAAAAAAAAAAAAAAAAAGGAAAAAAAGAAAGAACTGGCCCAATGTCATTTTGTACAAATTTTTAATTCCTCCAAATCATTCATTTTGATGATCTTTTTTTTTCAGACTGAGAATATCTCGTTCCAGCAAGCTCCAGCTATAGGTTAAGTTTTAAACAGACAATCAGGAAAATGAAGTAAAAAGAAGTTTTCAGTTCACAGTTCTAGTCTTTTCTACGGTCTGAGAATAGATCCAATCAATAAGAAGCTAACACACTGATTTCTCTTAACTACCTCAATTTGATTGAACACAGCAAGAAGGCTTAAACCAAAGGAAAAAAATATAAAAATGAGAAAGCAAAAACAGAATCCTCACTTCTTGGGGGAAAAATGTTACCCTGTTTCTTAGTAATTTTTGAATCGGAAGCATTGCAAATTAGAAATATTGTCCTCAACATAATTAAAATTTTTTAAAGTTAATTCCAACGTATCTTTTTAAAACTGAGAAATGAGATATTCAAGAACAAACCTTGATAAAGACTCTGGGCTGAACTCTGTGAAGATCCTGAAGGTTTGTGCTGGTAATCTTTCTGCTATAGAAAAAGAATACAATTAACAATGAAAATTACTTAATGCACAAATTTTTGAGCTGTATCTTATTAAATAAGCATAACCATCACTGTATCATTTTCTAAAAATGTCAATAAATTTAAACTACTTTCAAGCTAGTTTATTTTCAAATTTCACTAGTTCTTTCTTCATTTACCAACTGGCATTTAAATTCAGGATAACTTGTTTTCTAGTAACTAGTCAAAACAACACTAATAAAATTTTTAGCAACAATGGGAGAATTAGCAAAGATTTATGACTCTAGACAGCTAAGTTGTTAAGGCAACTTTAAGGTTTGATATTTCATAGAGGGGCACTTTAGCAAGTAAAGAGAGAAGAAACTAATTTCCAAGTACTTCACTTTAAATAATATTTGCTATTTTTAGGATCAGGAATCAATCAGTGGTTTATCTTGACTTGGTAGTAGCCTCAAATTAAGTCATAAATATACTGAGTAGGGTATATAACTAATCTTTGGTAGAAAGGTTATAAGCCAGAGTTTGGAAATAAAAAGTCTGAAAAAATTAAACCTAGAGTTCTTCTCTTTAGAAAGTGAGAACCTAGTCCAACTAAATAAACTTTAAAGAACAAGAGGAATGTTTGGAGAATGAGGTTTATCATTAATCCAATTTTACGGTTCACCTAGGTTTAGACATAAAGCATACATTTCAACTTTCCTAGTTGAAAATCTTTTACTAAGGGACAGTTGGGTAGCTCAATGGATAGAGAGGGGGCTGGAAATGTGAGGTCCTGGGTTTATCTGATTTATCTGAGTTGAGATATTTTCTAGCTGTGTGACCCCAAGCAAGTCACTTAACCCCAATGTCTAGCCCTTACTGCTCTTCTGCCTTGGAACTCAGTACTGATCCTAAGACAGAAAGTAAGTGTTTAAAAAAGAAAAGAAAACTTTTTGCTACTAAATGTCTCATTAGAGCAAGGGTTCTGTCTTAATATTCCCCATATCCCCTAGAGTGCTTGCTTGTACATAGCAAGCACTCGTATTTTAAAAAATTACATGGAAATTTAGAAGACATTTCAAGGCCTTACTCTCCCCAAGAGTTGCTATTTACAAATGAATGCTGCTCATAACAGCTACCTCTTGTCATTCTGGTGATTATGAAGAATTTACTGTCCAAGTCTGAAGTATCAATTATCCATGCCTGACACCAGTAGCTACTCCTTTGAGGGGTGACCATCCTTAAAATAGATTTACAAAATGGACATTCTTCATGCCATGAAACATTATTAGTTTCCATTATTGGAAATACTTTTAGTCCACATAAGGCTTTTATTTTAGAACAGGCACTGAAATATCTTTGCAAATATTTCCTCATGCATCTTAACATCATTTTTGAAAGATGTTGGTGAAAAAGCAGTCGTTAATAGACCAATGTTAACTCAGAGGGAGGGCACCACTTGAGTGCCCCAGGGATCCCTTGGATGAAGACAGAGATGGCATGCTCAGCAGATCTTATGAGGCATGACTAACACAATGGACAACAAAACCAATACCCCAAACATCTATGAAAAGCCAAACCAAGTTAGATGAAATTTAAGAGTAGGGCTAATCACAAAGTTTTACACTCAAATTCAAAGAATCAGTTGTACATGCTTAAGATGTTAGACAATCAGCTGATTTTTCATAAGAAAAAGATCTGATGATTTTAGAGAATTGTAAGCTCCTGGGGTCATCAGTGTGATACAATAGCCTAAAAAGCAAGAGCTCTCTTAGAACTCATTTAACACCCTACTCTGTCCTAGTTGAATCACACCTAGAGTACTGTTGTCAGTTCTTTGAGTCAAATCTTAAGGAAGGACACTGACCAGCTGGACTGCATGCTAAGCAGCAAACAGAATGATGAGGGGATAGGAGATCATGTCCTCTAATCTGAAGGATCAGCTGAAAGAAGTAGGGATATTTTGCCTAAAGAAGAGCTACTTAAAGGGGAGATGTGATAGCTCTGTCTTCATGTAGGAAGAAGGACTGAATTTTTCTGGCTTCAGATGTCTGAACTAGAACAATGAGTAAGAGTTGAAGAGAAAGAGATTTTGGCTAGATTTAAGACTTCCTGATCAGTTGTCTTAGAGGGGGCCACCTGAAGAGAT
Organism: Gracilinanus agilis; assembly: GCF_016433145.1. Taxonomy (NCBI): domain Eukaryota; kingdom Metazoa; phylum Chordata; class Mammalia; order Didelphimorphia; family Didelphidae; genus Gracilinanus; species Gracilinanus agilis. Next base: position 739,175,155 of record NC_058130.1, on the reverse strand, counting down.
ACTCAGTTCCCTAGCAACAACAATCTTAAAACAGAGCTTGGATGGTCACTTCTCAGGTATTTTATGGAGGAACCCTGAGCAGGTATGCATGACTTCTGAAATTTCTTACAAAGGAGATGTTAGAAAGGATGCTTCAAATTTTAGGGATAGGAAAATTCTGGGAGATGAGAAATCAATGTTGCAACCAGGCAACAAGCTCTATTCTTAATTCACAGTATTATTCTAGTAACTTAAGTTATATCTAATGTTTAAGTTGAAAATATCTGAATATTTGTCAATTATTTTCTTCAGAGAAGAGTTGGGTTTAAAACCTACCTTGAGTTTATTGCTATTACTGCAGTCGGCCAGTAAATTCTTACAATTCTTATGAACATTCACTGCACAGTCTGAAATTTTTAAAAAAAGTCTAAATTATTCCATAATATCAGCCCATAAAGGAAGGAGTTATTTTTCAAAATTAAGGGAGAAAGAAGGAAAAGTCTAATATTTTAAATCAAACCCCACAATCTTCTTCACTAAAGATAAAAATTTATAAAGCAATGTTACTGGTTGAGCCACCCAAAGAACAAAGAACAACATTCTTGGCATGAAACCAGTTAGTCATATAACATGACCTCAAAGTGCAAATCAGGTACAAACTCATTCTTCAAATACAAGGATTTTTGTATGATAAAAATAATGACCTTTGGGCAAGATCATCCATCTATTTAACAAAAAGGTCACCTTTATTATATTAGTTACTTAAAGTTACTCCTTTTTCAGAAAATTAAGATGAATGAAGCTAACAAAATTTCCCCTAATTTAGGCAAAAACTATATGATTGGGCATCAACTATGTTAAAATCTAAATAACCCCAAATGCTTGGGGGAATAGAAAATTCTGCTCCAAACTCCAAAATCACACCTATTTCTTCCTATTTCATTCCTACCGTTACAATCAAAGCTCTCATTCTCTCAGAAGCCATTTCAACTAAATTGTTAAGAGGAAAGCACTTCAACTGAATGACTTCACATTCAGGTGTGAATGATTCAAGGTCCCTCAATCAAAAGAACCTCTAACAGGGAAAATTCTGGACAGCACAACAGAGAGGAAAATGTAGGGAGGTTTTTAGGGAAGCTCCATAAAGCTGCTCTTGTTTTCCCCTTTCTCCACTTCTGGTCCCACGGATTCTCTAGCTCCAAATATTTTCAAAATGGTTCCTATGTGAGTGAATAGACACCACACCTTAAATATCTAGTTTTCCCCTCTTACATATGGCAGCAAGAGCTCCAGGTTGTCACTGTAAAGTATGAACCACTTGAAAGTAGAGAGATGTCTATATTTTATGCTCCATGTGATTGGCCATTAAACCAGAATGTCCTTTTCCAACTTCAAGGTCTGCATAGGATCAAAAAAAGATCCATACAGTTTTGGACTATGTGCACCAACTTAGTAGTTGAAAAATTTTAAACCAGGCATGACAACAGCTGGGGGAAAAAAAGTTATTTTACTGAAAAACACTCAATTCTAATTGAGTTGTACTCAGTCTCATACTGCCTTCCTAACATGAAAAAGTTATTGGGGAAGAATAATTCCTACAACCAGCCATTCTATACCTACAAAAACCTTCCAAAACATCCTATCAAATCTCAGTGAAGAAAATCAAGCACTTAACAGAAACTAATTTCTCTTACAACAAAAAGCAGGCTGTTAAAAATGTAATGTGAAAACACATTATAATGCCAGAGGAAACCCTGTCCACCCTCAAGGTATTAGGGAAATTATTCAAGGACACTGCATCTGTGTAAAAGGAAACCTGAAATAGTATTAAGGTCAATGAGATCAACAAAGACCTACTACTGGAAGGCAATATCTGAATTCCTGCCCAAGGACAAAGTTCACTGACACTAATTTTTTCCAAAAGACCATGCTACAATAAGAAATAAAATAACTGGTTCTTTTAAAGAACATTGGACCTGACTGCTCCCTCCTGGAGAGGAGGACTCTTATTCCAAACAAATCTGAATTATTAATGGGGATCATTTGCCAGGGTAACCTGGTTCTTTTACTCCTAATTCCAAAGGTGGGTCTAGAGCAGTGATTCCCAAAGTGGGCGCCACTGCCCCTTGGTGGGTGCTTCAGCGATCCAGGTGGGGCTGTGATGGCCACAGGTGCATTTAGAGGCAGAGAATGACTGTAAGGGGGTGGTGATAGTATGTGTCAGGGGGTGCTAAGTAATATTTTTTCTGGAAAGAGGGCAGTAGGCCAAAAAAGTTTGGGAACCACTGCTCTAGAATGTAAATAACAAAGCATTCCCGTCAGTACTGTTATTTCCAGTAAGTGAAAATAAAGTTTATAACTTTAACCAAGAGTCTTTAATTGTGCAAAGGCAATGGCGCAAAGAAATCTCAGGGAACTAAAATGGTCTGTTCATAGAAAATAGGCCCAAGGATTGGATTGGGAACATCTCAACCTTCCAATACTTCTTGCAATACTGGCTCTAATATAAAAGAAGTTAGTACAACAATCTTACGTGAGGAAAATTCAAGAATCTATTCCTTTTGTAATTGCATTAGTCTGAGTTTTAATATACAGTATTTTTCTTAAACCCTTACCTTACTTTACAATACTGTGCATTGGTTCCAAGGCAGAAGAGTGGTAAGGACAGGCAATGGGGGTCAAGTGACTTGCCCAGGGTCACACAGCTAGGAAGTGTCTGAGGCCAGATTCTCAATCCACTGAGCTTCCCAGCTGCCCCCCTTGTTTTCAAATATTTTAAAAGTCAAATTTGAACTCAGAACATCTCATCTCTGGGCCTGGCTCTCAATCCACTGAGCCACCTAGCTGCCCCTAATATACAGTAATTTAAACAGTATTGTATTTCATCTCCATGGCTAGAGGAAAATTACTTACATTAAAGGTGGAATACAGCTTTAAATTCTCTTACAGTTTCTAACAGCCAATTTACAGTGAATGTCAAAGCACAGCACTGTCCTTGTCATTTGTCTTCAAGATGGAGATGAAATCAGAAAATTATTCTCACATCAACAGACTTGTTTTCAAATATTTTTTTTAAACCCTTAACTTCTGTGTACTGGTTCATAGGTGGAAGGGTGGTAAGGGTGGGTAATGGGGGTCAAGTGACTTGCCCAGGGTCACACAGCTGGGAAGTGTCTGAGGCCAGATTCTCAATCCACTGAGCTTCCCAGCTGCCCCCCTTGTTTTCAAATATTTTAAAGCATCTGTTTAACTAATATACTTTAATTATCTGGATGTAAAGTTGTTTTTACCTTCCAAACAGAAGCTGCAGGCTCTCCAGATATAAAACCTAACAATACTATATAATGCCATCACTTTACTTTTTATAACATTTTATATCTTTCAAAGTGCTTTCACATTACATCTCACATTTTGTGGTCTAAGGTAACTGTGATGTCACAGAATTACATAACTAGAAAAGGTATTTCAGTGAGGAGGCAGAGGCAGGTCTAAAATTAAAATAATCCAGACATATGGAAATCAATTCTATTGAAGGAGGGTGAAAACAAAAGCCCTTCAAGTACAGAGAATCTAGCTTAATTATAAGGAGTTAGGCAATAGAAATATATTATCATTACCAACGAGTTATTGGTATCTAACCTAAATGTTTTCTTGCTAAAAATTAAGCCCATTTTCTTTTGTTCTAGTTTAAATTCAGTTCAACAATTCCACAAATAATTTTAAGTACAAAGCACTATTCCAAGGGCTGTGAGGAGGGAAAGTAGTTCAAGAATCTAACCACCTCTCAAGAGACACAAGTACAAAATGACAAAATCAATGTGTAGCCTTGGGCGAGTCATTTCAATATGGACTTCAGTTGACTAGTCCATAAAATAAGCCAGCTGTTCTAGAAGACATTTGAATACTGCTTCACATACTTCTCATGATCTTTAACAATGACCAGGGAGGGAGCTGGTATTATTCTCATTATACAGATGAGGAAACTAAGGTTCAGAAGGTTAAACGATCTTTCTGAGGTCACAAAGCTAGTTAAGAGGGGGCAGATTTTGAACCTCAACTTCTGATTCCAAGTCCAACACTGACAAACTCTCTATGGTTAACTCTCAAGGAGGGCGGGGAAGGGAGAAAGGGGGAAGGAAGAGAGAAGAGCAGCCAGGATTAAAACTCACCCAAGTGGATAGACTTTAGTGTAGCTTTCAGACAATAGTTATGACAGAGAGATTAGAGCACAGACCTGGAGCCAGGGCCATATGCAGGAAGCCTTCAATGCCAGGCAGAGGAATCTGGACTTTCTCCTCTAGGTCAGGGCTTCCCTACTTGTTTTGTATAATATGTATCTGCAATATGAATATGTAAATGCACCTCAATTCAACATCTTCTAAATTCCTACCAAAGCCAAAACAACTCTGTTTGATGTTGGGATGTAAAGATAAATTTAGCCCAAAACCTGCCCTCAAGGACCTCACAATTATAATTAGGAGAATTAGACAAACTATAAAAGGTTTGAGAAATCGAGTAACTTTGGGCCCCCTAAAATTGGGAGTCAGCAAATGGCTCCCCATGTATGTTTTTTCGTGCCAATGTTAAGCTAGGAATTTTTTTTTACCTTTTAAAAGAATGTTTTACGGACAACAAGGTGGCTCAGTAGATAGAGCACCAAGCCTGGAATAGAGAGGACCTAGTTTTAAATCTGACCTTGGACATCTCTTAGCTGTGATCCTGGGCAAGGCTTTTTTAACCCTGTTTGCCTAGCTCTTGTACCTCTGTCTTAAGAGTTGCTACTAGGACAGATGATAAGAATTTTTTTTAAGTGATGTTTTATTATAACTTAAAACGTAAAGGCCATAGGGCTACATTGGATCCTCAGACATTCTGACACCCCCCCTGCCTGAAAATATTAAATTAAGCTCCCAAAGTACTTTAGTTCACATGACAGTTTTGTGATTTGAAGAGATCTCATTTCCCCATTTCAACCCAACATTTTCCTGACCCAACTTTCATCCAGTGTATCTCACCTACTGTCACTTCTGACCTCATCAAGAATGGCAATGATTGGTCCCATCGAGATTTCAAGTTCAAAAGTTTACCATGGCCTAATTAATCTGAGGGATTGCTGCAATCAATGTGGAGAGCAATAGGATGAATGTAATACTGAAAAATTAAAATTAATTTAGAAGCAATATGAAGGCTGGATTAAAGTGGGAGAAATTAGTCCTTCAAAATATCTCTCACAGTCCTAAAGAGTCGACTAAAAAACTAGTTGAAATAATTAATAACTTTAGCAAAGTTGAAGGATATAAAATAAATCCAAACAAATCAATAGCATTTCTTTATATTACCAACAAAAGTTCAGCAACAAGAGATAGAAAAAGAAATCCCATTTAACTTTAGATAATAAAAACTACTCGGGTATCTACCTGCCAAGACAAACCCAGGAATTATATGAATACAATTACAAAACACTTTCCACAAAAATAAAGTCAGATCTAAACAATGGAAAAATGTTAATTGCTCATGGCCAATATGATAAAAATGACAGTCCTACCTAAATTAAAATCTACTCATTCAGTGTCATACCAATCGAATTGCCCAAAAATTATTTTATAGAACTAGGAAAAAAATAATAAAATTCATATGGTAAAACAAAAGATAAAGAATATCAAGGGAATCAATAAAAAAAATAGCCTAGGAATACCAGATATCAAGCTGTATTACAAAGCTGTAATCAAAACAAACAATTTGGTACCAACTAAGAAATAGAACAGTAGATCAGGGGAAGAGATTAGATATATACTCAATATATAGTAGTAGATAGCTAGTTATTTGGTTGTTTTATAAATGCAGAGATACAAACTTTTGAGACGAGAAATCACTAACAAAATCCCAACAAAAACTGCTGGGAAAACTGGAAAAAAGGTATGGTAGGGCCTAGATATAGACCAACATTTCACACGCCATACCAATGATGACAAACCTTCTAGAGAAGGAGTGCCAGACCCCACGCCCCGCCCACAAAGTACGATGCCCACCCCCACCCCTGAAACCAAGTGCTGTGCCCGCAGGGGAGGGAGAAAGCACTCTCATTGGGCTGTTGGACAGAGAGGTGGGTGAAGGGAGGAATGTCTTCAGCTAGTGCAGAGAGGGGAGAGAGGGAGTGGTTCAAGTGCTCTGCTTCCCTCCAGCTCTGCTGCCTGTGAGCCACCCACCTTACCCTCTGTGTGCTCCTATTGGGCTGCTGAGCAGAGGGGTGGGTGATGTGAAAAAATGTCATTAAGCACAATGGAGAGGGGAAAGGGAGCAGCTCTATCCAAGTCCCTCTGCCTTTCAAGTAATGAACTCTGGGGATGGGAGCTAGGGAGGGAAGGGTGGCCGAATACCCACAGAAAGGATACTGTGTGCCATCTTTGGCACCTGTGTCAAAGGTTCGCCATCACTGCCCAAGATAAGGTAAGGTAAAAATGGATACATGATTTAGATACCATTAGCAATTTAAAGGAGTATAGAATTGTCTTCCTGTCAAACCTATGGATAAGGGAAGAATTTATGATCAAACAAGAGACAAAAAGCATTATAAGATGTAAAATGGATAACTTTTATTATATCAAACTAAAAGGGTTTTGCATAAACAAAACCAATGCAACCAAGATTAGAAGAAAGGAGAAAGCTGGGGGGAAATTTTTTATAACAAGTATCTAATAAAGGCCTTATTTCTCAAATATATAGAGAACTGAGTCAAATGTATAATTCAAATCATTTCCCAAGTGATAAATATTCAAACAGTGAAGAGACAGTTTTCAAATGAGGATATCAAGGTCATAAATTATCTCATGAAAAAATCTAAATCACCCTTAAAGAAATAAAAATTAAAACAACTCTGAGATATCACCTCACACCTATTAGATTGGCTAATATGACAGAAAAATCAAGTAATAAGTGTTGGAGGGGATGTAGCAAAATTGGGACATTGATGCATTGCTGGTAGAGTTAAAAACTGATCCAACCATCCTGGAGACCAATTTGGAACTGTGCTCAAAAAGCTTTAAAACTGTGTATTCCCTTTCACTCAGCAATACCACTACTAGGTTCGTACCTCAAAGAGATTTTATAAGGGGGAAAGGACTTGTTTGTGCAAAAATATTCTTAGCAGCTCTTTTTGTGGTAGCAAAGAATTAGAAACTGAGAGGCTGTCCATTAGGAGAGGAATGACTAAACAAGCTTTGGTATATGACTATAATGGAACACTACTGTGCTGTAAGAAATGATATGAAGGATAATTGAAGAATGACCTGGAAGGACCTATATGAATTGATGCAAAGTGAAGTGACCAGAACCAGGAGAACATTGTGCACAGTAACAGTATTATATGATGAACATTTATGAATGACTTAGCTATTCCTAACAATATTCAAGAAAATCCTCAAGAACTTATGATGAAAAATGCCATCCACCTCCAGAAAAAGAACTGGAGTCTGAATGCAGACCCAAACATACTATATTTTACTTTTTTTTTATTTGTTCAAGTTCTCTTTCACAAAAGGATTAATAATAGAAAGAAGTTTTACATTATTATACATGTAAAATCTATAACAGATTGCTTGCCATCTCAGGGAGGAGAATTTGGCTCAAATATCAAGAAAATGAAGGTTAACATTTTTTTATGTAATTGTGTTAAAATATTAACAAATTAAAAACAAAAACATCTCTCACATTCATTCCCACTACCATCAATCTGAGCCAGTGGTGTCAAAAGCTAATAGATAAAAAGCCACTAATCCATACATGAGGATCCAAGTGGGGCATAACGGCAGTACTAAAACATAATGTGTTTTATTGAATTTTAAATTTTGTTAAACATTTTCCAACTACATTTTAATCTAGTTCCATTCCCCATTGCTGCATGCTTCTGAGCTATGTGTTTGACACCACTTTAAACCACCACCTCACACCTAGATTAATATAAATCTCCCTTTTTTGAAAGTTCTCTGATTCTAGTATCAACTCTCCTCACAGCTCAACCTACCTAACAAAGATTTACTTGGCAACAGTACAAAGTACTTTTATCATATCACTCTTCTATTCAAATACAGTCAATGCAAGCAAGATGATTTCAGAAAAGGCTGAAAAGTTCTGCAGGAACTGATGCAGAGCGAAATAAACAGAACTGGAAGAACACTGTACACAATAACAGCAATATGGCATGATGATCATCTGTGAAAACTTGGCTCCTTTCAGCAGTGCAAATCTGGGACAATCATGAAAGACTTATGATGGGCAATGTTATCCACCTCCAGAGAAAGAACTGTTGGAGTCATCTTTCACATCAGTATATTTATTGTTTTATTTTGGGGCTTTGGTTATGTATGAGTTTCCTCTTACAACAATGACCAATATAGAAGTGTTTTGCATGGCAATAAAAATAAAATTTTAAAAATTAAATTAAATAATTTTTTAAAAACACAAAAAAAACCCAAATATAGTCAATGACTCCCTATTTTTTCCCATAAGGAAGTCTACATCCTCCCAAAGGCCCTCCATAATTTAGCCCTATTCCAATTATCTAAACTTATTCCCATTACTCTCTAAAGTAAGATGGCATGGCCAGAAAGTCTGTCTGGAAAAAAGATATGGGGATTTCAATGAACAATAAGCTCAGTGAGTCAAAAGTATGATAAACCTACATTTTTGCCACTTCTATCCACTGCTTTTAATTCTGACTTCTGGGAGAGAAACAAAGAAAACACATGGAATCCTTCTTAAATGGCAGTCTTTCATGTATAATACTTGAAAAGAGCTACTATGATCCATCCCTCCCAGTCTTCTTTGTGTGCCAAATATCCCCAACTGCTTCAACCAATCCTCATATGGCATGATCTCAACATTCCAAATGTTTTCCCCTGGAAACTTTCTCAAGCTTATCACTGTCCTTCCTAATGTCCTAACCTGCTAATACCCTTCCAGTTCCTGACTGTACTGTTAGCTCTCCTTCCTAGCTTTGTCACATTTACAAACTTAAGAATCTATACCTGACCAAAATGTTAAACAGTCAACCAATCCTCAGCAACTCCACTTGGGACTTCCTTCTAAGATGACAATGGGATCAGTACTGTAGAGTCATAGGACCCAAACTCAAGACCAGCTCTGCCACTTGCTACTATATGATCTTAGGCAAATCTCTCCAGGCCTCGACTTCCCTATCTGCTAACTGAAGACACTGGAATTTGTGATCTCTTAGAATTTCTGATTCAGTATTTATGATCTGATGATGTCAAATTAATGAGGACTTTTTAGACCTAGCCATCCACATGTTCTGGATATACCTTACTGTACTACTTAGTATCTAATCCAACTCTTTCCACCTTTTCCACAAGAGCAGCAGGACACTATCCAATGGTATGCTAAAATTTAGGTAAATCATATCATTAGCATTTCTCTAATTTAACTAGTCTAGTAAACATCAAAAAAGAAAATGAGGGTTGTCTGGCACGACCTGTTCTTGATGAAGCCAAGCCCACACTATGTGATCACTACCACTTCCTTTCCTTAAAGTTCACTAACCATCCTTTCAGTGAGGCATTCTAGATTTGAACAAGAAACAAAATGAAGCTAGCATGTAGATTCCACTCTTGAAATTTTCAGAAATTAGGTTATTTACCCTTCTCCAGTCTTAGTTCTTCGGGTCTCTATAATCTTTCAAAGTAGCTTAATGATCTTATAAAAAGATATGCACAAAAATAAAATAGGATGGAAAGGTACAGAGGTGTGGCAATCTTTACTAAGTGGAAGTGCCAACCCGATGATATCACATAATCAGTAAAGTATGTATAATAGTTTTGTAAAAAGTTGCATTCTAAAATGTTTAGAGAATGGTTCTTCTCCCTAGACTAGATGACCTCAAAGGTTCCTTTTGGCTCTAAACTACATTCTGGGATTCTATTGTTTTCTAAACTATGTATGAGCAAAAGTAAAAACATAACCTCACCTGACAACATGTTCCAAGTTTTATATTTCAATGTAATTGTACAAAATGCAAATAGGTCTAACTGTAAGCCATACATACAACATTATTCAGGAGCCTTAAATATGGAATTAAACTCCATTTAGAATAACAGAGGAAAATGAGCTAGCTCCAGGCCAAGTGAGATGCCTGGCTCCATGTTATGGAGAGAGCAGGAGGAAACTTTAAGCATCCAGGCTCCTCCAGGTCTCTCAGCTACCCTGAGTTACTTCACAAACATTTCTCTCACATGCAGGAATAGCTGGCCTTTGCCTACTGTATTCTACCTGGCAGGACTAAAGCTGCTACCAAATTGTTTTATAAATGGAGAAATGGGTTTCAGTCTGAAACAGTTCCTAGAAAGAGCCCAGTTTTCACAACAAAGCAGCAAAGATGACATCCCCACAGGTTTCTGTTGTTGCTATTCAGACATGTCTGATACCATTTGGGGTTTTCCTAGCAAAGATTCTGGAGCAGTTTGCCATTTCCTTCTCCAGCTCATTTGACAAATGAGGAAACTGAGGCAAACAGGTTTAAGTGACTTGCCTAGGGTCACATGGTTCTTAAGTGTCTGAGAATGGTTCTGAACTCAGGAAAATGAATATTCCTGACTCCTGGCCTGGCATTCTATCCACTAAGTTACCTAGATGTTCTTTCTCTTAATCATAACATATTTATATAGCATATTAAGGTTTGCAAAAGGTTTTACAACCATTATCTCATTTAATCTTTTGAAATTAAATTAGATTGCCTCCCCCATTTTTCATTATTTAAGACACAAATCAAAATAGCTAGCAAATTCACAATCTGGAAGTTGTAAAGACTGCACTAAAAAACCAAGATAATGGAAAGATCTCCAAAACACAGAAAGAATGAAGTGGTGGCTATGCGTCAGTACCAAGGCATGTCAGCCATGTGACAGGTGAACATTCCAGGACAGTGTAGCATGCCCTCTGATGGCTCTTATCCCGACAATTGTTGACTCTGTCATAACTAGAATGGCTACTTCTAACAGGAAAGAAAATAGCATCTATGGATAAGGAAAGCTACATGCTGTCTCCTTAAGGTGGGCTTCCTGGGCAGAAGCCCACGGGACTCTCAAACTAGGAAAGAAAAAGAAAAAATCCCTCTACATATGCTCGTAAGGACTTTATAAATGGATGAGATGGTTACACAAACAGATTCAGAGAGGGAGTTTGGATAATCTGCCCAGATACACAGCAGGTAAGAGTCATAAGGAAGGACAAGTTGGACTCTAGTTTTTCTGGCTCTGGGTGTAGCACTGTGTCATTAACCTAAACTCCTGAATAAGCCTGGGAGTGGGATAAGTGCTAGATTTGGAAAAATGGATTCCAATCTAGGCTCCAACAGTTACTGATTGCATGGTTTGGGGTAAATCATTTGACCTCTCTGGGTATCAATTTCCTCATCTGCCAACTAGGAATAATATACCGTAAAAATAGATACACTCATAGATTTACATATGTGTCCTTGGGCAAGTTGGTTCATCTCCATGATCCTTAGTATGCTCATCTATAAAATGGGGATGCTTGTATTGCCTGCCTCACAAATTGATATATAGGCACTGGGTAACCCCTAAAGTGCTACAGAAAGCGAATTACTACCTCCCTGTCCATTAAAAGATTATTGCTCACAAATGAAACATTTCATGATCTGCAAAATCACCTCTAGGTAAATTTTAATACCTTTCTCTACTACCAAGAAAAAGACCAAATCCCTCATGCCCGATCACACAAAAGGGAAAGGTCAGTTATGAAAGATGCCTTCAAAACTGTACTATGATGTACAAAGGGGCTGAGGGGAAGACTATAGTGTATGTACTTGGCTAAATTTGCACTTAGAAGCCCTCCAAATTACACAATAAAGTCACTCATCTAAAAGTCTCAATCTTGGGAAGTTCTTCTGAAGAATACATGGTGAGAACACAGAAAGAAGAAAGGAAAGCAAGAAGCAGCACAACAAGATGGAAGAAGCAACAGGTTTCAACTCATCATTCCCAAAGAAGACAAAATACAAAGGTTGGATGGGCAATGGGAAAACAGATACATTCATGTTAGGTCGGTGGAATTGGTCCATTTGTTCTGGAAAACAATTTGGAAGACCATAAAGTAGTGAAACCAGGTTCTGAACCCAGGCACTGACTCCAAAGTCACTGGCACAAAAGAATCACTTGAGTTGCTATGCCCTTCAACTTGGGAATACCACTAACTAGAAAGTTGAAGAAAGAGGAAAGATTCCACACATACAAAAATATTTATGGCAGCATTTCTGTTGCAGTTAAGCACTAGAAACAAAATAAGTACCCGCTGACTTGGTTGCAGCTGAATAAATGGTGGCATATAAATGTAATATTATAATATTATACATAAAGAAATGACAAGTATATAAAATTCAGAGATTCCTGGGAAGATTTTTATTTAATTGGTACAGAGCAAAGTAAGTAGAACAAGGGGAACAATTTACATGAGGGTCACACTAATGCAAAAGACCTGAAAACTCTGATTAACACAGTACCAAATCATGACTTCAAAAGACTTGATTGCAAAGCATGTCTTTCATCTTCCTGCAGAAAGGTCATAGAATCATAGATATTAACACTGGAAAACCCACTTTAGTGGCCACTTAGTCCAACCCTCTTAGATAAAGAAACTGAGGCTCAGAGATGTTAAGTGAGTCGATAACATTTATTAAGTGCCCACTATATGACAGGCACTGTGCTAAACTCTGGGGATACGAAAGAAGGCAAAAGGCAGTCCGTGCCCTCAAAGAGTTCACAATTTAATAATAGAGACAACAAATAAAGAAAGCAAGCTAAATGCAGGATAAACAGGAAGTTAATAAGAAAAAGAAGGCAGTAGAATTAAGGAAGTTTTCTTAAAAAAAGGAGGATTTTAGCTCAGGCTCTAGCCAAAAGGCAAAGAGATGGGAGAGCATTCCAGGAGTTTTACTACATGTATGGCCTCAAAACAAATTACTTTTAACTTCTCGAAGCCTCAGTTTCCTCATATTTAAAATGAAAATATTAAAATAGATGACCTCTAAAGTTCCTAAATCTTATGATCTTAGATGGGAAAGAGGATAATATTTCCACAATAAAGTGGAAAGTACACTGACCTCGGAAACAGGAGTCCTAGGTTCAAGCTTTGATGTTGACACTAAACTGTCTAACCTTAGTTTCTCTCATAAAACTAGAAACCTTTAAAGTAAGAGAAATTAGGATTGGGGAAATCTTAGCTGAAATCCAAAGATCCTGTCCAAGTCTCATTATATCACTATACTTATCTTATTATAACTATACATTATTTTATAATTATAACTAGATAGATTTCATTATAACTATAATTCATACTCAAATCTTTTAGTCAAGACCAAACATTCATTGTTCATTATATAGCATGTAGATGCATCTTATCTAAATCTGTCATATTGCTTAGTTTCCTACTATGCTTAGAAGCTGGCAATTTTTTTCCTGCTAAGAATAGGCAGATCAAATATTACTGGTAACAAAGTCCTGGCTTGTCATTCTCAGAACCAAATATATTCTTGAAGATATCAATTAAAGTTTCAATAATATATACCTTGAAATTAAAAAAAAATCAAGGCCTTAGAATATGAGATTCTTAAGAACTAGAAGATACTTTAAAGGCCATTTGTTTCAACCTCCTCCCTGGCATGGAAACTTGCTTTGAAATTTTCCAAGTTTCTTCTGATTGGGTTGGATTTTTGTTTCTCCAATTACAGCAAGTTCCTCCCAATAAAAGTTAAACTGTAAAAACTGCAGGCTAATCCTGAACTATGCCTGTTTTCCTCAAAATCATGGCCAACCAGGGTGGCCCCACACTCAGCTTTGGGGGTCCTGTCTTCATAAAGTACATCAAAACACATCTGGATCCCAAACAGGTGGTGCTGACACTGGACAAACCTCCTGCCAAAGAGCCAGCTCAGAATGTGGAGGAGGAAAGACAGGAGAGGACAGGGTGGGCAGCTCCCACTGTTGTGGCTAATGGGAGTGGCAGCAATAACACACTTCCAAAATATCATACCTTTAGGCAGAAAGACTCGTAGACTCTTGATATTCAGACTGTTACACTTGCTCCACCAATATTTAAAGGAATAAACCATCCTATTGCTCCATCTGCCTTCTCTTTTTACCCTCCTTTCAGACACTAGCTTTTTTAACTCATAAGCCCTCCAATCAATCCCAATATTCTAGACAATATTCCTATTCCTCTCTACTTTTTACATAAAACATCTAAATGAAAGGTTCTGATCTTGAGGCATTTTTTTTCATTCACCTAAATCTGACTAACCAAAGCACTGAGTCTTTAAGCCCTTTGATACAGTGGAAAATGTACTGCACAGTCAAACACCTTGGTTTTAGCCCTACCTCAGCCATTCACTCTCTGTGACACCTTGGTCAAGTCACTCAGCTTCCATGCCTAAGGACCTTTGTTCTGCTACACTTGTTATTACACCTGGGCACTGTCTGACCCCTAGGCCAGGAATGCACTCACTCCTACCTCCACCTCTTAGCATTATCCCCATATCCCTTTCAAGCTCTGCTCAAGGGCCACCTCCTAGGAGAGGCCCTTCCTTATCTCTCTCCCCTTTCCCAGTGGCTGGAACCTCCCCCCAATACTTTGTACTTATTTGTGGGGACACAGGTTGTTTTTCCAGAAACAATCAAAACTCTTTGAGGGCAAGGACTGTTTCCTTTTTAGCAATGTCACACACTCAGTAGGTGCTAGAAGAATGAGAGATCCACATTTTCCCACCAAACTCCTACCCCATCACCTCACCCTTTCTTTCTTAGCTGAGGTCCCACCATCCCCTTCCTGATTCCACAACCCTCAGAATCCTGGCCTCAAACTTCTCCCAATTGAGTGCTTTCAGCTTTAGAATTCCTGACCCTTCCCAAGGTCCTAAAGTCTCATCCCAGCCACCTTGGCCTCCAAATCCTCCCTCTCAGGCAGATACTTGCCTTTTCTTTTCCTTACTCCAAGCCCTTGTCCAGACATGTCAGGACCTCTTTCTTATCTCTACCCCATCTACACCCTTGACCCCTCAACCCAAAGAATCTCCCCACCTTTACTCTCCTGACCTCTTTTGCTCTCAGTCTTACTTCTAAATCCCTCTCCACCTCCAGACTCCAGGCATTTTCCCTGGCTTCCCCATACTTGGAATGCTTCCCCCCATTACTGGGTGGCTCTTGGCTTCTTTGAATGCCATCAAAAACCTCACCTTCTAGTGCCTTCTGTAAGCTAATTCTCTCCAATTATCCTTTATACACCTTATATGTACAGATTGTCTCATTGGACTGTGAGTTCCATGAGAAGTGACTAGCCTCTTGCCTTCCTTTCTATTTTCAACTTAAATATTTATTGACTAACTCCTCCAAACCCTCTTCCTTAATCCAGCCACCCTTCCCCATATCCCTGATTCCCTCTAACCAGCCTCCCATTCTCAATTTCAATCCCTGAGTCCCCATCTGAGCGGATCTCAACTCCAGATCTCTGATCATCAAGAATGTTTCTGAGCTCTCACTACCTCTAAATTCCTGAGAGCCCAATCTCCTGCTCAAAGCTCTGACCTTCTCAAAGAGGCTCAGCTCCAACTCCCAACCTCCTGCCTTCCTAAGCCTGGGGCTCAGCACCTCAGCATTCTCCAGGGCACAAGTTCTTCTGTACCTCCACAGCTTCCTGCCCTCCTGGGCCTGGGACTCCAGCCCTTATATACCCTTTTGGATTCCCTGAACCTCCAGGGTCCTAGTTCTTCTGTATCCCAAGAGCCCTCCCATCCCCAAAGTCCTAGCCTCTCTCTGCCCCCAGACTCCACGCATTCTCAGTACTCTAAAAGAATTCCCCAGCCCCCCCCCCCCTGCCTAAACCTAGGTTTCACCCCCTCTGCACTCTCCAGGGCACTATATACCCTCTGTACCCTGCACCCCCTGCCCTCCTGAAACTAGGCCCCTAAGTCTTCTGCATCCCCCCCTTCTAACCCCTCTGTAACCCCCAGGCTCCCTGAACCCTCTCCCATCCTCTGTCCTACCCGGGGGGCCCAGTACCTCTGTACCCCTAGCCCTGCCCTCAGCCCTCTGTACCCATCAACCCCCTGCCCTCCTAAGCCAGGGGCCCAGCACCCCTAAACCTCCCTGCACTCCAGCTCCCTGCCCTGAGTCTGTGCCCCGGCCCCCTAAACATCCTGCACCCCGCCCTGTCCCAAGCCTCGGGCCCAGACTTCTGAGCCCCTGGAGCCCTCTGCACCCCAAAATCCTGCCCTCCTTAAGCCTGGGGCCCAGCACTCCTAAACCCTCTGTATCCCAAGCCCTTCTAAGCCTAGATTCCAGTTCCCCTGAATACCTAGAACTTTCTGCACCCCGGGCCTCTGTCCTGCTAAATCTGGGGCCCAGCCCCCCTGAGTTCTTTGCACCCTAGCCTCCGGCCTTCCCTGAGCTCCCGGCCATAGCCTTCCCGCCCCCGAGCCCTCTGCACCCTAGGCCTGGCCTCACCCGGCCCGCCCCCGGCCCCTGCCTCCTCCCAGGACGCTGCCGGCCACCGCCCAGAGAGACTCACCAGGGCTCGCCGCCGCGAATACGAGCACCCTCACCACCCCACAATCACCACAGAAAGCCGCTGGACCCAGGACAAGGAGCGGCGACGGACTTAGAGCCGGAAGGGGACGCTGGCCCGCGCCCTCTGCGCAGGCGCGCGGCCGCAGGGAGGGCGGGACCCGAGCTCACGTGATCTCTGGTGTCCCAGCGCCAGTCTGTGGCCGGTGGTCTGAGAGCTGGCCGGGCCTCCCCGAAGGGAGGCGGGGTAGGGGGGCCGCTCGCCGGGTCTCCCAGTCCCTCTTGCACGCGCCACTCGCCCGGGGCTAGGCACAAGGTCGGGGCCCCCTTCCCGCTGAGATCATCCCTCCTGATGTGAGAAGAGGGGTCCCCTCCATTTTCCCGCCGAGGAAACTTGAGGTTCAGGCTCACGGGAGCATGAATGGACCCGCCGCTGAATCTCAGTTTCTGGGGTTATAAAAGGGGCAGGATTCACCTCAAATGAGATTACCTAAATCGATTGCTCCGCAAATTAAGTCCAGAACCCTGGACCTGAGTTTGAATTCTGCTCAGGAACTTACTAGCTGCGTGACCCTGGACAAGTCACTTCCCCTCTGTTTTCCTTACTCCCCTGGAGAAGGAAATGGGAAACCATGCCAGTATATTTGCAAAGAAAATCCTATTGGGGTCAAGGGAAGAGTCAGACCCGTCCGAAAAAAAACGACTGACCAACCAGCATGGCCCAGGCTCAGATAGCATCTGGCAAACTAATCCTACCCCTTGAGAGGCATCCATTCAAATATGGAAAGAGGCCCTGAGAGTGGCCCAAGGAGGAAGGGGATGGGAAGTCCTGGGTGGATTTAGTTGGAGGAAGGGTGAAGGCCTGGTTGCTGGAGACTTGGTGATTGGCATCAGATCCCAGCTTCCTAGGATCAAGCTTAGGGGGTAAGGAGGTGGCTGAGGAGGAGGAGGAAGAAATGGGACTGATGGGGATAATAATAACACCTACCAGACAGAGGTGTGGTGAGGTTCAAATGAAAGACTCTGCCCAATGCATTTTGCAAAGCTTTGAGCTAGAGCTCTACCTCTTTTTGTAGAAACATTTTACTTTAAGCTCTATTTTAATCTATTTAAGTCTATTTTAATCAACAGACATTTATTAGGCACCTACAATGTGTCAGGCATTGGGAACAGTGCCAGGGAAACAGAAAAGCAAGAAAAACAGCTCTGAAGGAAATGACAATCTGGTTAAATGCTACCTGTTCATCTAATGGGGGCAGCTATGTGGTTCAGTGGATAGAGCACTGGGCCTGGTGTGGAGAAAACTTATCCTTCGCAAGTTCAAATTTAGCCTCAGACACTAGTGTGACCTTAGGTAAGTCACTGGACCCTATTTGCCCCAATTTCCTCATTGTAAAATGAGCTGGAGAAGGAAATGACAGCCCACTTCAGGATCTTTGCCAAGAAAACCCCAAATGGGATCATAGAAGAGTCAGACACAAATGAACTGACAACAACAAAAATTAATTTAATGGGGAATGGGAAGTGGATCTATGCAAACAACTATGTACAACAAAGATAGATACAGGAGAAATTGAGACAATCAATTGTGGAAAGGCTTTAACATTTAAGGAAGATTAAGAAAGGCTACTTGCGTGGAGATAAGGAAGAAGAGAATATACTTAGTAGGAAATTTTCTAGTTCAAGGAACAAGCAAGGTGGGAAAAGACTGGTAAAGTAGGAGGGGTCAGGATGAAGAAGGGCTTTAAAATTCAAAATAAGAGTTTTAAAATTCAAAACAAGAGTTTTGATACTGGAGACATCTTACCTTCAAAAGGAGGAAGGAAGGAAGAAAAAGAAAAGTGGGATGAGAAGGAAGGAATGAAGGAATTAATTATATCTTAACACACAAACCCACATCAAATTAGAAGATAAAAATGAGGAAATGACATTCCAAGCAATCACAACAGTGCCAAACCAATATACTTAAACAAACTGCTGAATGAAAAATGGGAAATGGTATATGAGTAAAGAACCAGATTCCAACAATCACTATTTTTTGGAGATGTTTAAGTTAACTGAATGAAGACCCCAGAAACTAATTCAAGGAACTAACACTTAATCTCCTTGCCAAGGACAACATTCAAAACCTGGCATAGGGAAACCTATCTAAAAGAAAACCACTGAAACTGTAAGCTCTTCCTCTTTTTTTTTTTTTTTTTTTCACAATTTCATGGGCACCAGAGACACTCATTAGATTGTAAGCTCTTTGAAGGCAGGAGCTATTTTTTGCCTCTTTTTATATCTCCAGAGCTTAGCACAATACCTAGCACACAGTAGGCACTTAATAAATGTTTATTGATTCATTGATTAACCTGGGAAGCATTTGACTGTCCATCTGTGATCCTTCACTCTTGGCAAATGACATCTACCTCATTTTATGGGCATAAATGTCCCTACTGAATCTTTTATGCCATTTCTGATGTGCAAGTCATATATGTGCTGCATTCTACTGACATGAATCTTTCCATTGCCCTTTGGGGTCACCTACAAATTTGATTGATTATAGACAAGCACAATTGAAGTAAGGGAGAACAGTCTAAATCTAGCCTCAGACACTCACCAATGGTGTCATTTGGGCAAGTCACTTCATCTCTCTTAGCCTCAGTTTCTTCCTCTCTTAATGGGATTATTGTAGCATGTACCTTCCAGATCCGTGAGTATAAAATGAGATATTTGTAAAGTGCTTTGCAAACTTTACAATACTACATAAAAGCTAGCTATTTGGAGTAGTAATATCAAATACTAGTTGTGTGATCCTAGGCAAGTCACTTAATCCTGTTTGCCTCAATTTCCTCATCTGTTAAAATGAGCTGGAGAAAGAAATTGCAAAACACTCCACATCTCTGCCAAGAAAACCCCAAATATAGTCATGAAGAGTCAGATATGTCTAAACAACAATAAAAGAAATAGTAAGTCTCTTGGGCAGGATTTGAACTCCATTCTTCTTTATCTCAAATGCCATATCCATTGTGCCAGCCCAGAATCAAACTTGTAGTTCATTTGGAATTGACTGCTTTTGATTCAATCTAACATTTATTTAGCATTACCTATGTATAAAGCATGGAAGCAGGTGCTGGGAAAGAATAAAGTTTAGATAAGACATAATTCTTATAGAGTTCATAGGGCTCTCCATCTAGTAGGTGAACAAGACACCACTATGGACAGATGCTCCTGTGATTCAATGGTAAATGGATCAATTGAGAGCCAAGCCAAGATACAGGGGGTCCTGTGTTCAAATGTGGACTCAGACACTTCCTAGCTGTATGACCCTGGGAATCAATTAACCCCCATTGCCTAGCCCTTACTGCTCTTCTACCCTGGAACCAATACACAGTATTGATTTTAAGACAAAAGGTAAGAGTTTAAAAAGAAAAAGTCCACAGAAAGGTTCATTTTGGTAGGATGCAGCATATATATGACTTACACTCAAGAATTAGCATAAAAAATGTCAGCAGGGACATTGATAAGAGAAATGAAAAGGAAGTGGAATAGTCATTTGCCAAGAGTGAGGGATTACAAATGGACACTCCTATTGCTTTCCTTGGTGTCTATGAAATGGTTTTTTGTTTGTTTTTGTTTTTTAACCCTTACTTTCTGGGGCAGCCAGGTGGCTCAGTGCCTATTGATTCTCCTTACCTTCTATCTTAGAAGCAATACTAAGGATCAGTTCTAAGGCAGAAGAACAGTAAAGACAATGGGGGTTAAATGACTTGCCCAAAGTCATACAACTAAGAAGTATCTGAGGTGTCCATGAAATTGTGAAAGAACAAGAGAGCTTTCAGTGCCTTGGGCAGGCTTCTTTGTGCCAAGTTAGAACAAGAATCTTTTAGGACAAAGAGGCAATGGAAAGTTGTGGTCAGCACTGGTGGAAAGAGCAGACGAGACTAGATCATTACTCTCATAGTACTTACTGGAGCATCTGTCTACCTGAGTCATCTGCCTTTTAGCAAAAACCCTTCTATATGTATGGTCTTCTTCAATTAGAATGTGAATTCCTTGACAGCAAAAATTGACTCAGTTTTTTTTTTAAACCCTTACCTTCCATCTTGGAGTCAATACTGTGTATTGGCTCCAAGGCAGAAGAGTGGTAAGGGTAGGCAATGGGGGTCAAGTGACTTGCCCAGGGTCACACAGCTGGGAAGTGTCTGAGGCCAGACTTGAACCTAGGACCTCCCGTCTCTAGGCCTGGCTCTCAATCCACTGAGCTACCCAGCTGCCCCCCCCGACTCAGTTTTTTAATGGTGCTTTCTCTAGTCCTTAGACATAATTAAGGGTTAATAGATGCTTTTTCATTCATTAACTCATTAATTCCTCACAGGCTCTTCACTAATGATAGATATGGGGTTCCAGACAGAAAGGTCAATAAGAGTGGCTGCATATCTGTGGGAATTCTCCTTTGGGGCATTGTATATGACTAATTACATATTAAGTTTAACTTGCCATCAGATGATTTTCAGTCTGTGGCAGATGGTAAGAAATTGGGCTGAATGGCTTTGCTGGCAGGTCAGAAGTTGCTGCTGAAGTACCAGGAGTGGGCAGGAGGGGAGGAGATGATGCCAGCTTTAACCCTCAGTTCCTAGCTTCTAGTCTCTGGCTCTCAAGCTGGGTTCTATGGGAAGAAAATGTCTGCTGCCAAGAGATTACAAATTACCTGGCATTTATCTAGTCTTTACTCATCTGTTGTTCAGTTGTATCTGATTCTTTGTGACTCCATTTGAGTTTTCTTGTACAGACATCAGAGTGGTTTGCCATTTTCTTCTCCAGCTCATTTGACAGATGAGGAAACTGAGGCCAACAAGATTAAGTAACTTGCCCAGGGTCACACTGCTGTTACGTGTCTGAGGCCAGATTTTAAACTCAAGAAGATGAAATCTATCTACTTTACCACCTATCTACCCTGCATCTTACTTATCTATGCATATGTTCTACCCTCCCAGGAAAACATAAGCTCCCTGTAAGTGGAGATTGTTTTGTTTCCATCTTGGTAAGTCCAGTGCTTAGCACAGAGCCTCCTCTAGAGTAGGCACTCTAATAATATTTGCTGAATTGTTTAGAATTGGATCATAGCATATTAGAGCTGGAGGGAACCTTAGAGATCAGCTAGTCCCATGATGGCGAACCTATGGCACACATGCCAAAGATGGCATGCAGCACCCTCTCTGTGAGCACACTCACCCTCTCCCAGCAGAGCTTCTCCTTTCCCCCTCTCTACTGTGCCTCCCTGCCCTTCTGCACTTATTCCCTCCCCTAAGCTGAGCCCTAGGGCCACTCTCCTCCCTTTCTCCCTGTCTGGGACTAGGGGCTGCAGTGGGGTGGGAGGGGTGAGGTTTCCTCTCCTGCCACCAGGCCCTGCCCCACCCCCTAAAAGATCCAAAAGATCTTCACTTTTGTTCCTTCCTTCCTGGACAGCTGCTAGTCTGGGGGTGACCCTGCCCCCCCAAAAGGAAAACTGGGTTCCCTCTACTCCCTGCTTCCATACTCATGTGGGTTACAGCCCAATAGGCAGCCCCACTCCAAACACAGCCTGCAAGTCACAGGTGCACCATTGTTACGCAAAAATAAACAGCCTAAAAGGCACCTAAAAAAAAAAAAAGCATGGCCCTAAAGGGGGGAAGAATTGTTCTGCACACACACATACACACACACAAACACACACATATACACACACACAGAGTCTCTAAAAGGTTCCCCATCACTGATCTAGTCCAATGAGCACATTTTAACAGAGAGAGGTGATTTGCAGTGGAAAGAGCCCTGGATTTGGAGTCAGAGCTCCTTAGCTTGAATCTCAACTTTCACTTGGACAAGTTACTTCCCTCCTCTGGGCTTCAGTTTCCTTACCTGTAATATGAGAAGATTTGTCTAGACAATCTCTAACTTTGTCTTTGATCTTGGGTGGAAACTGAGGAGGATACGTCTAAGCAAATGTGTAACTGCAAAGTCAATACCCAGTTATTTGAGATGAACAGACCAGTCAACAAGTACCTACTATGTGCCAGGCACTGTGCTGAGGCCATATCAAAAGAGGCAAAAGACAGTCCCTGCCCTCAAAGAGCTTACAATCGAGCTGGAGTGTTTTGTTTGTAGAACAGCCAGAAGGTCAGTGTCACTTGATCAAAAAGTGCCAGACAATACAGTGTGAAAAGACTGAAAAAGGAGGAGGGACCAGGTGATGGAGGGTTTGAATGCGAAACAGAGGATTAATTTTTGCATTTGATGTCAGAGGCAGTAGGGAATCATTAGAATTTTTTGAGGGGGTGACCTGTTTTAGGAAAGTCTCCATAGTGGCTGAATGGAAGATGTATTGGAATGGGGAGAGGTCTGAGGCAGGCAGAGCCACCAGCAGCTATTGTAAGAGTCTAGGCATGAGGTGATGAAGGTCTGCACTAGAGGGGTGGCAAGTGAAAGACGAGAAGGAGACGGATTTGAGAGATGTTGCAGCTGCAGATGAAATCAATAGGTCTTGGCAACCAATTGGATATGGGGGTGGGGGGGACAGTAAGAGATAGCAAAGAATCCTGGATGACTCCTAGGTTATGAGCCTGAGGGACTGGGAGGATGATGCTTCTCTGAAAAATAATAAGCCAGTTAGTGGGGAGGTGGGGTGGGTTCAGAGGGAAAGATAATGAGTTCATAATCTTGGACACATCTACCAGACATCCAGTTCAAGATGCCTAAAAGGCAATTAGAGATGCAAGTTTGGAGGTCAGCAGAGAGGTCAGGACTGAATAAATAGATTTTAAAATGATCAGCACAGAGATTATTATTAAATATGTGGGAGCTGATGAGATCACCAAGGGAAGTCACGTAGAGGGAAAAGAGAAGAGGGCCCAGGAGAGAACACTTGTGACACACCAATGGTCAGATTTGTACTAGGACCCCACAAAAGAGATTGAGGACCAAAGAGAACCAGGAGAGAGCAATATCCCAAAATCCTAGAGAGAAGAGAATATCAAGGAGAAGAAGATCATCAGTGTCAAAGACTTGAGAGAGATCAAGGAGAATGAGGATTGAGAAAAAAGTCAATTAGGAAATCATTTGGGAACTTTGGAGGGAGCCATTTCAGTGGCATGATAAGGGATGAAGCCAGATTGCAAGGGTTAAGAAGAGAGAAAAAAATGAATAACCAAATGTAGACAGCCTTTACAGGGAGTTTAGCTACAAAGGGCAGAAGAAATATACAATGATAGCTAGTAACTAAGGCAAGATTTGAACTCAGATCTTGTTGATTCTGAATCCCATCCCTCCAATGGATTGCGACCTCTTTCATTCCCATTTTACCATTTATTTCAATCTCTCCTCTCTACTAGAAGCTTCCCTACTGCCCACAAACATGCCCATGTTTCTATCATCCTCAAAAAAACTCTCACTTGATTTTCAAGTCTGAGGCTTGGCAGGGCTCAATCAGTAATATGCTAAGGGGGCTAAGGACTCAAAAGAAGATGATATAGAGTTGAATTGGTGCACCAAAAGGTCAGTGTGGGGAAAAGAGAAGAGAATGGCTAGTATAGGAGAGATGGCCTACTAGAGAATTGAGCAGTCAAGGTCAAGAATGTGGAGGAAGACTTCAGGTTAAGATGGCGGCAGAGTAAGGAACAGCTGCTCAATCTCTCCTAACCAAAGCATACAGGACTCCTCAAATGAAAACAAATCCAGACGAATGAAGGGACCCCACAACAGGTTGCAGCATTGAAGGTACGCGGAATCGGGGCATTTCCATGCTATAAAGGGGAGAAACAGCTCTCACTAAAACGCGAGAGGAAGAAGCCCCTCCCCCAACCTCCACACCATGCACAGCGCCAAGGCCAGCCTACAAGAGTTAAAGCAGATTTGGGGTACCCATTAAGTCACTGGCAGCTCCAGGGCTTGTTCCTGAGAGCAGCAAGACTTAGGACCCCAAGAGGCTAAAGAACACGCACGGACTTTCCCAAGCATCTGCACGGGTGAAGGCATTGCCCTAGGCATGGACAAGGATCTCAAGCACAGGCTTGGACCTCGAGTGGGGACCCTGTGCAGACGGGGAGCACAGCTGTGGAAGCAGTCCCTGAGACTGCTGAAAGAGCCTAGGGCAGAGGAGCAGACTGGGGACAACCAGGAGGCTCGACCCCGAGAACAATGAGACCTGAGACCTCGGGAGCATAAAAAGCGCAGACAGACCCTGAGTGTGAGGACAAAGCTGAGAAGGAGCTGGGCTAACAACAATGGCAAGCCTAAATTGAGAACCCCAGAAGAAAAAGATTATCAAGAAGAACTCTGTAACACTCGACAACTTTTACACAGAGAAAATCCAGACAACAGAGGAGAACAAACAAGAAATCATATACAAACATTCCCCAAATAATGAAAACTGGTCACAAGCTATTGAAGAGTTCAAATCTGAGTTGATGAAAAAGATGGAAGAGATCTGGCAAGAAAATAACAGTTTAAAAGGCAGAATTTCACAATTGGAAAGTGAGGCTCAAAAATCAAATGAACTGATAAGCAAATTGAACACCAGAAATGACCAGATTGAAAAGGAAAACCAAAAGATTATAGCCGAAAACCAGTCCCTAAAGGCTAGAATTGAGCAATTAGAAGCCAATGATCTCTCAAGACAGCAAGAACAAATAAAACAAAGTCAAAAGACTGATAAAATAGAAGGAAACATGAAATATCTCAATGAGAAAGTGACAGACCAAGAAAACCGCTCTAGAAGAGACAATTTGAGAATCATTGGTCTTCCAGAAAAAGCAGAAATTAATAGAAACTTGGACTCCATACTAAAAGAAATTATTCAGCAAAATTGCCCTGAAGTTCTACAACAAGAGGGCAATATAGACATTGAAAGGATCCATAGATCACCCTCTACACTAGACCCAGAAAGGACAACACCTAGGAATATAATAGCCAAATTCAAGAGCTTCCAAGTAAAAGAAAAAATCTTACAAGAAGCCAGAAAGAGACAATTCAAATATCAAGGAGCACCAATCAGAATCACACAAGATCTGGCAGCCTCCACGCTAAAAGAACACAAGGCTTGGAATATGATATTCAGAAAGGCAAGAGAGCTGGGCCTTCAACCACGGATCAACTACCCATCAAAACTGACTATATACTTCCAGGGGAAAGTATGGGCATTCAACAAAATTGAAGATTTCCAAGTATTTGCACAAAAGAGACCAGGACTAAATGAAAAGTTTGATATCCAACCACAAAAATCAAGAGAAACATGAAAAGGTAAATAAGAAACAGAGGGGAAAGAAAGAAAACTCATAATTTTTTAAATTTGCCTCTTTAAGGGCTTCAATAAGATCTAATTATCTGTATTCCTATGTGGAGAAATGCTATGTATAATTCTCTGTAGTGAACTCTATTCACTATTATAGTATTCACTATTATAGCAATCAGAAGAATAATTCATAGGGAGAGGGTGGAATACTAAATGGTCTAAGATGACATGGGGGGGTGGGAAAGAAGGGGGTGAATAGAAGGGGACGCAAAGAGAAACTTGAGTGAATAAGAAAAATAGGATATTCAATTACACACAAAGAGGGCATGGGAAGGGGAGGGGACAAATACTAGTATAAGAAGGAGAGGAAGAGAGCATTAAGAGGTAATATTTAAAACTTACTCTCAGTGTAATCAACCCAGAGAGGGAAGAGTAGCTACATTATCCATTTGGATAAAAAACTCTATCTAACCCTACTGAGAAAGTCAGAAGTGATAAACCAAGAGGAGTGGGGAGGCCAAAAAAGGGAGGGGAGAACAAGGGGGAGGGAATTCATTAGGTCTTTAAAAATAAAAAGAGGGGAATAACAAGGGAGGGGGTAGAAAGGGAAGTTAATCAAAGGAGGGGATAAGGGATAACAGCTCAAAGCAAACCACTGGTTTAAAAGAAAATAGTGTAAGAAGAAGGAGTGGGACTAGGGGAGGATACAAAAATGTCAGTGAATGCACAACTGATAATTATAACTCTGAATGTGAATGGGATGAACTCGCTCATAAAATGGAAGCAAATAGAGTGGATTAGAAACCAAAATCCTACCATATGTTGTCTATAAGAAATACATATGAGGCAGGTAGACATACACAAGTTTAAGGTTAAGGGCTTGAGCAAAATCTTTTGGGCATCAAATGAGGAAAAAAAAGGCAGGAGTGGCTATTATGATTTCTGACAAAGCCAAAGTAAAAATAGATATGATTAAATCCGGCCTCAGCCACTTCCCAGCTGTGTGACCCTGGGCAAGTCACTTGACCCCCATTGACCACCCTTACCACTCTTCCACCTATGAGACAATACACCGAAGTTAAGGGTTTAAAAAAAATAGATATGATTAAAAAGGACAGGGAAGGTCATTACATCCTGATTAAAGGCAGTATAAACAATGAGGAAATAACACTGCTCAATATGTATGCACCAAGGGGTATAGCATCCAAATTCATAAAGGAGAAACTGGCAGAGCTCAAGAAGGAAATAGATAGTAAAACCATAATAGTGGGAGATCTAAATACTCCTCTTTCAGATCCAGATAAATCAAACCAAAAAATAAATAAGAAAGAGGTAAGAGAGATGAATGAAGTCCTAGAAAAATTAGATTTAATTGATATGTGGGAAAAAAAATAGGGACAAAAAGGAATACACCTTCTTTTCAGCTGCACATGGTACATTCACAAAGATTGACCATGTAATAGGACATAGAATCATTGCAAACAAATGCAAAAGAGCAGATATAATAAATGTAACCTTCTCAGATCATAATGCAATAAAAATAATAATTAGTAAGGGCACCTGGACAGGCAAATCAAAAACCAATTGGAAATTAAACAATATGATTCTCCAAAACCAATTAGTCAAAGAAGAAATCATAGAAACAATCAACAATTTCATTGAAGAGAATGACAATGATGAGACATCCTACCAAACTCTGTGGGATGCAGTAAGGAAGTACTCAGGGGGAAATTTATATCCTTGAGTGCATATATTTACAAATTAAGGAGGGCCGAGATTAATGAATTGGGTATACAACTCAAAAAACTAGAAAGCGAGCAAATTAAAAATCCCCAGATGAAAACTAAATTAGAAATACTAAAAAATAAGGGAGAAATTAATAAAATCGAAAGTAAAAGAACTATTGAATTAATAAATCAGACTAGAAGCTGGTATTTTGAAAAAATAGATAAAATAGACAAAGTATTGGTCAATCTAATAAAAAAAAGGAAAGAAGAAAACCAAATTGACAGTATCAAAGATGAAAAGAGAGACCTCACCTCTAATGAAGGGGAAATTAAGGCAACCATTAAAAACTATTTTGTCCAATTATATGGCAACAAATATAACAATTTAGGAGATATGGATGAATATTTATAAAAATATAAATTGCCTAGATTAACAGCAGAAGAAATAGAATACCTAAATAATCCTATATCAGAAAGAGAAATTGAACAAGCCATCAAAGAACTCCCTAAGAAAAAATCACTAGGACCTGATGGATTCACAAGTGAATTCTATCAGACATTCAAAGAGCAACTAATCCCAATACTATACAAATTATTTGATATGATAAGCAAAGAAGGAGTCCTAACAAATTCCTTTTATGACACAAAAATGGTACTGATTCCAAAGCCAGGGAGATCAAAAACAGAGAAAGAAAACTATAGACCAATCTCCCTAATGAACATAGATGCAAAAATTTTAAATAGAATACTAGCAAAGAGACTCCAGCAAGTAATTAAGAAGAGCATCCACCATGATCAGGTGGGATTTATACCAGGAATGCAAGGTTGGTTCAACATTAGGAAAACCATCCACATAACTGACCATATCAACAGTCTAACAAACAAAAATCACATGATTATCTCAATAAATGCTGAAAAAGCCTTTGACAAAATACAGCATCCATTCCTATTGAAAACACTGAAAAGTATAGGAATAGAAGGACCTTTCCTAAAAATAATAAACAGTATATACCCAAAACCATCAACAAGCATCATATGCAATGGAGATAAATTAGAAGCCTTCCCAATAAGATGAGGAGTGAAACAAGGATGCCCATTATCACCTCTATTATTCAACATAGTACTAGAAACACTAGCAGT
>NC_058130.1:739142804-739143476 GCF_016433145.1 Gracilinanus agilis | reverse complement strand
TAAGCACATGAGAAAGTGTTCTAAATCTCTAATAATTAGAGAAATGCAAATCAAAACAACTCTGAGGTATCACCTCACACCTAGCAGATTGGCTAAAATGAAAGAAGGGGAGAGTAATGAATGTTGGAGGGGATGTGGCAAAGTTGGGACATTAATGCATTGCTGGTGGAGTTGTGAACTGATCCAACCATTCTGGCTGGCAATTTGGAACTATGCCCAAAGGGCTATAAAAGAATGTCTGCCCTTTGATCCAGCCATACCACTGTTGGGTTTGTACCCCAAAGAGATCATAGATAAACAGAATTGTACAAAAATATAGCTGTGTTTTTTGTGGTGGCAACAAACTGGAAAAGGAGGGTATGTCCTTCAATTGGGGAATGGCTGAACAAATTGTGGTATATGCTGGTGATGGAATACGATTGTGCTCAAAGGAATAATAAACTGGAGGAATTCCATGTGAACTGGAAAGACCTCCAAGAACTGATGCAGAGCGAAAGGAGCAGAGCCAGAAGAACATTGTACACAGAGACTGATATACTGTGGTAAAATCGAATGTAATGGACCTCTGTACCAGCAACAATGCAATGACACAGGAAAGCTCTGAGGGATTTATGGTAAAGACACTACCCACATTCAGAGGAAGGACTGCAGGAGAGGAAACATATAAGAAAA
>NC_058130.1:739133363-739142779 GCF_016433145.1 Gracilinanus agilis | reverse complement strand
AAATCTCTAATAATTAGAGAAATGCAAATCAAAACAACTCTGAGGTATCACCTCACACCTAGCAGATTGGCTAAAATGAAAGAAGGGGAGAGTAATGAATGTTGGAGGGGATGTGGCAAAGTTGGGACATTAATGCATTGCTGGTGGAGTTGTGAACTGATCCAACCATTCTGGCTGGCAATTTGGAACTATGCCCAAAGGGCTATAAAAGAATGACTGCCCTTTGATCCAGCCATACCACTGTTGGGTTTGTACCCCAAAGAGATCATAGATAAACAGAATTGTACAAAAATATAGCTGTGTTTTTTGTGGTGGCAACAAACTGGAAAAGGAGGGTATGTCCTTCAATTGGGGAATGGCTGAACAAATTGTGGTATATGCTGGTGATGGAATACGATTGTGCTCAAAGGAATAATAAACTAGAGGAATTCCATGTGAACTGGAAAGACCTCCAAGAACTGATGCAGAGTGAAAGGAGCAGAGCCAGAAGAACATTGTACACAGAGACTGATATACTGTGGTAAAATCGAATGTAATGGACTTCTGTACCAGCAACAATGCAATGACACAGGAAAGCTCTGAGGGATTTATGGTAAAGACACTACCCACATTCAGAGGAAGGACTGCAGGAGAGGAAACATATAAGAAAAACAGCTGCTTGAACGCAACGGTTGGGGTGGACATGATTGGGGATGTAGACTCAAAACTACCACACCAATGCAACTACCAACAATTTGGAAATAGGTCTTGATCAATGACACATGATAAAACCAGTGGAAATGTGCATTGGCCATGGGTGGGTGGGTATGGGGGGTGAAGGGGAAAGCAGGAGCATGAATCATGTAACCATGTTAAAAATGAATATTAATAAACGATTAAAAAATTAAAAAAAATTTTAAAAAAAGAATGTGGATGAAGAGTAGAGTTTGATAAGAGAGGGGAGAAATAGAAAGTCAATAGATTATGGTCAGATGAGAAGATTTCATAATTCTTTTTTTTAAACCCTTAATTTCTGTATATTGGCTCCTTGGTGGAAGAGTGGTAAGGGTGGGCAATGGGGGCCAAGTGACTTGCCCAGGGTCACACAGCTGGGAAGTGTCTGAGGCCGGATTTGAACCTAGGACCTCCCGTCTCTAGGCCTAACTCTCAATCCACTGAGCTACCCAGCTGCCCCCAGATTTCATAATTCTTGAATGTGGAGGTGGTACATTTATGGGGCATGGTAAGATCAAGGATATAACCATCTTTTTTTTTTTTTTAAACCCTTACCCTCTGTCTTAGAATCAGGCTTAAGTATTGATTGCAAGGCAGAAAAGCAGTGAGGGCTAGGCAATGGGGGTTAAGTGACTTGCTCAGGGTTACAGAGCAAGGAGGTATCTAGGGTTATATTTGAACCCAAGACTTCCCATCTGTAGGCCTGGCTCTCTACCTATATGACTATCTTTGTGTGTAGCTGAGGTCAATTAATCAATCAATCAATAAACATTTATTAAGCAAGTACCTATTATGTGTCAGGCACTGTGCTAAGCTCTGAGGATACAAAGAGGCAAAAGACATTCCCTTTCCTCAAGAAGCTGGCAATCTAATTGGGAGAGATGGTCATGGGAAACAAGTAGTTGAGGAATTGAATGGTTTGGGTGTTTGAAGGAGAGCCAATAGGCACGATGAAGTCTCTCAATATGAAGACAGGAGTTGGGGAGGAGAGAAAAATTATGAACCATGTACCAAATTCATTGAGTAAGGAAGAGGAGTTATCTGGTGGTATAAAGACAACCGAACCAGGATTTGGAATGGATGGCAGATATGAATTCCACAAAAGGAGGGGAAACCACTGAGTAATGGAAGTAGGGAGAGAAGCTGAAAGTGGAATGGATTATTCCAACTCCCCTGCCTTGACTGAGTCCAGGGAAATGAGCAGAAGCGCAACGGGTGTTGGAAAGGGTAGCCAGGGAGGCTGTGTCCTCCTCCTTGTATTTGGAAGCCATTCCTCTCTTAAAGCAGCCCAAGATGACATTAGACTTCATAAAGTGGCCACCTCCTCCTGTGGCACTCATACTGAAATCTTCAGATGTTTCAGAAAGACTGCTGTCCAACTATGCCTCCTCCAACTCATACTTATTAAGTCAGATGGTGGGGGGTCTGGTGAGTCATGTGTCTGCTTCCTATTGACCTGGTATAATAAAGAGAGTGATGGATCCAGAATTAGGAAGAAAGAACCGAGTTTAGATGTTACCTCTGATACTTGCTGAGTGTGTGGGCAAGTGGGCAAAGGGCTTAACTTGTATGATGTTCAGTTTCCTTACCTATAAAAAACAGGGCTCAGACAAAATAATAAATGCAAGATACTTCTGCCAATTGAGGGCACCCCATAAATCTCAATGGCGATTATGTAGTCCCTTAAAAGTTTCTTGAGTAGAACTGAATCATCCAGTCCAAATTCCTCATTTTTCACAAAAGAAGAAGAAAACAGAGAAAATGGAGACACGGAAGATCAGAGAAGGAATGGGATCTTTGCCTGGGGTGGACGAGACACTCTCCCCAGAGAGAATGCAGCGTTATTTAGCTCTGACTGTATTTCTGTTTTCTCCCCAAGGAGCATGTATGACCTTTGTACTGGAAGATGAAAGAGCAAAAATGACTAAGAGGGAGTTGATGCCCCAGATGAGTAAGAAGATAATAAGAGAGCATTTAGCTGCCCTTGATGAACCCGATGAACCTGGCGCAGATGAACTCCAACCTTGGTTCTGGAAAAAAAATGGGCAGATGTGATGATGGGCTACTGTTAGTGACATCTGAAAGCTCATGGAAAACTGGAGAGAGGAACCACAAGACTGGAGAAGAGCAAATGTACCGATATTTTTAAAAGGGCAAGAGAGCAGAATCCCTAGGTTTGATTTCAATTTCTGGGGGAAACTAGAATAATCATTAAAGAGAGGGTTGGCAAACATCTAGAAAGAGAAGCAGCCATTACAAAGAGCTGGCATGGTAGATGCAAGTGAAAGTCAGGCAAGATTAACTTCATTTTCTTTTTTTGATGTAATTTTTAAGCTAGTAGATGAAGGGAAGCTTCTATGTTCCTCATAGAGTTTACCTAGATTTTTAGCAAAATTTTTGATCAGATATCACATACCATTCTTTTTTTTTAAACCCTTAACTTCTGACTTAAATTACTAGGTTCCAAGGCAAAAGAATGGAAAGAGTGAAGCAACTGGGTTTAAGTGACTTGCCCAGCTCACACAGCTAGGAAGTGTCTGAAGCCAGATTTGAACCTAGGCTCTCCTCCAGGCTTGGCTCTATCCACCGAGGCACCTCACTTCCCCTTAACTCATCCTATTCTTGTGGAGAGAAGGGAGAGCTAGAGATTAGATGATAACTCAATGGATCCAGAGCTGACCAGATGGCCAAACTCAGGAGACGTTAGCGATCCAATGTCAGCATGACGAAGGATCTCCAGTGGAGTGCCCCAGGGATCGGTGCTTTTTAATATTTGCGACCAGTGACTTGGACAAAGACATGGGTGTAATGCTCGTCAAATCTGCAGATGACCCAGAACTTAGATGGAGAGCTAACACACTGGATGACACTTGGGATCTAAAAGGATATTGACAGTATGGAGCTGAATCTAATAAAATGACATTAAATAGGTGTGCGTGTATATAAGTATAAATAAATAAAGGCTTATACTTGGGTACAAAAATCAGCTTCTCAAGTAGAGGACTGGAGAGGCATGGTTAGACAAGGGCTATTCTGAAAAAGATCTAGGATTTTCAGTGGACTCCAAACTCAACATGAGTCATCAGTGTAATGTATCAATCAAACCAAGCACGAATCAGTCCTGGGCTACATTGGGAGTTCCCAGGATTGCCAGACTGCCAGAGGGACAGTCCCACCATGTTATGTTCCCATCAGACCTCAGCAGGAATTTTGTGATCATTTCATTGATGAGCTAGAGAGGGTCCAGAGAAGGACAACAAGAAGAGTGAAAGGCCTTGAGTCCATGTCGTAAGAGGACCAGATGAAGGAATTGGGAAGCCTTGAGAAGAGAAGACTTAGGGGGAATGCTATACTCATCTCCAAGTATTTTCCATGTCTAGAGGAGGTACCAGACACTAGAATCAGGATGAATGAACGGAAGCTGCAAAGAGGTCCATTTAGGATTGACATTAGGACACACTTTCTTACAATTAGAGCAGCCTCCAATGGAAACAGCTTCTCTGGAGAGGTGATAGATTACCCCTTCTTTAGAGGTCTTTAAGCTCTGCTTTTTGTTGGGCATGTTATAATGGGGATTTCTTTCATGGATGAGTAATGGCTGGTGAGATCCTTTCTGACTCAAATTCTGTATCCTGGGTAAATTGAGACCCAAAGGGGGAAGCGACTTTTTCAGTCACATAGCTAGTTGAAATAAAGCTAGGGTTCAAGATTGTGGACCAGAGTACCACTGCAGCCAACTTGCCTGATTTTTTTAAGGACAGCAGAAACCTTTTGCCACCTTATTCTATCTAGTAAAAAAAAGGTAACAATTCTCCAACCCAGGGGCTCTTGAATGGAGTCCATGAACTTATTTTTATAAATGCATTTCAATATCATTTGGTTTCCTTTCTGTTCTTCAGTTGTTCCACTGATGTCTGACTCTTTGTGACCCTATTTGAGGTTTTCTTGGCAAAGATTCTAGAGTGGCTTGCTATTTCCTTCTCCAGCTCCTTTTATAGATGAAGAAAGGGAGGCAAACTGGGTTAAGTGACTTGTCCAAGGTCACATAGCTGGAAGTGTCTGAGGTTATGTTTGAATTCTTCCTAACTCTAGACCTCTCACTCTATCCATTGCACCACCCAATTAGCTGGTTTCCTTTATAATCCTATGCATTTTATTTAAGGTCTTTAAACAACCTTATTCTATTCTTAAGACTGCCAAAAGGGTCCATTACCCAAAAGAAGTTTAAAGAAACAACAAACAAACAAACAAACAAACAAACAACACCCTGTTCTAAAGCAATATCTGGCTGCCTTTTCTCCCAAAGACCAACTAGGCTGGAAGGCTGCCTCTCAAGGGGACTTTCTTTGCCCTGTGCCCTAGGGCTATCAGAGATATAGGATGGAACATAATCTGGCTTTTCCAGTTTTATTTCATACTATTCTCCTTCGTACTCTTCAATTCCAGTCCAACTGGCCTGCTATCTATTTTCCTGGACATGGGGTTCCATCTCCACCCTGTGTGTCCTTGTACATGTGACCAAATGCCCTGCGCCCCAAATCTTCCCACCCTGCCTTTTCATGTCTGCCTAGTTTCCTGAATGTCCTGCTCCAGGGAGACCTGTTCTGCTAGGCCTTTCCTGTTTCCCAAAGCTGGGAGGCCCTTTCACCTTCTGGAAAATACTTTGCATAAGTAGACTGTAAGCTCCATTAGGACAGGCAGAGTTTAATTTCTGGTCTTGTGTCCCCAGTGGCCAGCATCCAAAAGGAGCTTACTAGATGCTTATTGAGCTCAGTATGTCTCCTATTTACTGATATGTGTATATGTCATTTACCCCAGTAAGATGTGAAGCTTTGGAGGACAGGAAGTCTTTCAATTTGATCTGAGCCTCTTTAGCCTAACAGTGCCTAGCACATAGTAGGTATTGGGTTGTTGAACTGAATTAAAATGAATTAGACTTAATGAGAGCTTTCTTTTTGTAGCTTAGGAAAACTCAAAGTTCTAACTAAGTCCTGGACTGCAGCTATATATAGGAATAGGAGAATATTTCTCCCTTCTTCTCCTCTCTCTTCCCTCTTTCCTCCCTTCTTCCCTCTCCTTTCTCCTTGTTCTCTTCTCTCCGTTCTCTCCCTTCCTTCTCCTTGTACTCCTTTCTCCCCATCTCTCCCTTCTCTCTCCTTATTCTCCTCTCCAATCTCTCCCTTCTCTCTCCCTGATCTCTCCCTTCCCTACCCTTGTTCTCCTCTCTCCCTGGTCTCTCTTTGTTCTCCTCTCCTCAATCTCTCCCTTCCCTCTCCTTGTTCCTCTCTCTCCCTTCTCTCTCCTTATTATCCTCTCTCTAATCTCTCCCTGACCTCTCCCTTCTCTCTCCTCTGCCTTCCTGTCTCTTCTCTCCTCCTTTCTCCCCTGAACAATCCTGGGCCCTGATAACAAAGCTAAGCAGGCTGGTGTAGTTTCATGTAGAGCTATGCCTGCCACCTATTGACATAAGACTTTGAAACACTTTGCAGTTGCTCCAGGCACTTCTTTGTTAAAAATAACACAACAGAGATGAGGAGGGACAGGAATATTGTCTCAGAAACTGATAAATCCAAGACAATAGCAAGGGTCTAGTTGGCCTCCAAGATTCCCCACTCTAGACCCAACTATGATGCTATGACCTTCCTGAGCCTCAGTTTCCTCATCTGTAGAATGAAGGGGTTATTCTAGTTGACCTCTGAGGTCCTTTACAAGTCTACAGCTGTGGTAGAATATTCTCTGACCACTAGGCATGGGAAAAGGGCCTTTCAAGAGAAGGTGACATCCTATTCTTTTTTTTTTTTAACCCTTGTACTTCGGTGAATTGTCTCATAGGTGGAAGATTGGTAAGGGTGGGCAATGGGGGTCAAGTGACTTGCCCAGGGTCACACAGCTGGGAAGTGGCTGAGGCCGGGTTTTGAACCTAGGACCTCCTGTTTCTAGGCCTGACTCTCACTCCACTGAGCTACCCAGCTGCCCCACATCCTATTCTTAAAGAGGGATCACTGGTCCTCTTGTAATGCACCAGCTGCTCAAGGGAAAAAAAACTAGTCTCTAAATATGTTTTGCGTGACAATACATGTCTAACCCAGATGGAATCGCTTGCCAGCTCCAGAAGGGGAGAGGGAAGAAGAGAGGGAGACAATTTGGATCATGAAACTTTGGAAAATGTATGTGGAAATTTATTATTAAAATAAAAAATTAATAATAAAATTTTTTAAAAAAAACCCCTCTAGTTCCTAGTAGAACAAAATCAATCATCTGCCTGCCAAAAAAGCCCACCTAGAGGCAGGCGCAGGCTGAGACAAGCTCCCTGGAAGCCCAGAAGGAAAATAAGAGAATGACTAAAAAGGAGAGCAGAGAGGGACCCAGGCAAGTTTAGAGCTTGCTTGACTGACCTCCCAGAGCTAGGATGAAGCAGGGGCCTGCCTTGAGGACAGCTCCCTTTTCAGGACTGCTCCTCCATCCTGAATTCTGGTGGCTTTTCCAGAGAACCTGTCCAGGACCTTCTGCAGATTTTCTCCTCTCCTTTTCCCGGAGGCCCTCCAACAATTTCCCATTCTAGCTGGAATTCCTGTCTCATTTATCACTGCCATCCCAGGCAAGCTGCCAAAGCCTTCCTTTTGATTTTTCCAGGCAGCTACCTTCTCTTTCCGAAAGAAAGATGAAACAGAGCTTTGAATTTCAGAGAGTTCTAGACCAATCTCAAGTTATTGGTTTTTAATTCACCCATTCGGCTTCTGATTTCTTTGGATCACTGTCGGCTCCGAATTAGAAGGCCCCCTGAGAGGCCACAGGATCATCCATTTAGAGACAGAAGTGAGTGGAGCCATCATCAGGGCCAGAGGTTCTGAATTTTTTAATATTCTAGATCCCGGTGGCAATCAGTCTGGTGACCAAATGCCTCATGGATGGACCCCTTCTCAGAATCACGTTGTTAAATGTATCAAATATAACACATACAATTACAAAGGAAACCCATTATATTGAAATACAATTCTCAAAATTTAAAAAAAAAAAAAGTTCATGGACTCCAGTATAAGAATCCTGCTTTAGTCTAATCCCCATATTTTTTTAGATGAAGAAGATAAGGCCTAAATAGGACAAATAATCCTTGAGCTAGGACTGAATGTAATCACAGAGACCAGCTAGTCTCATTTTTCATATAAGGAAACTAAGGCCCTGGGGAGTTAAATGACTTGTCCAAGGTCACATGGCTGATAAGTGGCTGTCATAATTTGAATCCAGGGTCTCTTGAATTCAGAGCTCTTTTCATTGAAACTCATTGTATACAGTCCAACCTACTCTCAGGCAAGACTTCCCTGAGTGACACAAAAGCATATCATTCAGACTGGGAATGGACCTTCAAGGCCTTCAAGTCCAACCATTTCATTTTACAGTTGAAGAAACTGAGAGGCAGAGAGATAGAGAGACCTGGCCAAAGTCATGCAGGTAGTGGTAGCAAAGCAGATTCAAAACCAAGCTTTCTGACCCTAAACTCAGGGCTGGTTTTACTCCCCTGAGAATCGCATGCCTTTAACAAAAGATCATCGCAATTCTGATTTCATTTGTGTGGTAGCTATCGTATTTCTTGCCTTCTCAATGGGTGGGGAAGAGTTGAAAGGGGGAAGAGAATTTAGAACTGAAAGTTAAAATTTAAAAAAAAATTTTTAATCACTTAAATTCATGGAACAATATTGTTTTCTTGACAAATTGGCCTCTTTTCAGCCCCTCTAGGGAATAATAATAATAACAATAACAACAACAAATGATGTTTATTTGGAGCTTTTTAAGTTTGCAAAGCATTTTATACACATTAATTAATTCATCTGAGCTCCACAAGAACTCAGGGAGACCATCTCTGAAGGTATTAATCCTATTTTGTGAATAAACAGATTCAAGAATTAGGTGACTTGGGGGCAGCTAAGTGGCACAGTGGATTTCTATCATCAGGCCTGGAGTCAGGAGGACCTGGGTTTAAATCTGGCACCAGATACTTCCTAGCTGTGTGACCCTGAGCAAGTCACTTAACTCCCATTTGCCTAGCCCTCATTCTTTTGTCTTACAGTTGTTAAAGTAAGAGTTAAAAAAAAAAAGTTAGGTGACTTGCTGAGCTATGATCAGAGCTAGCATTTATACTGGTTTGTATTTATAACTTTAAAGTTTTCAAAGTGCTTTATAAATCTTATCTCACTTTAGCAAGAAGCAGTTGGTGGTATAGTGGAGAGAACATGAGGCCTGGAGTTAGGAAGACCAGATTGGTAAGTCATTTGAGGTTCTGCCTGCCTCAGTTCCTTCAAATGTAAACTGGGGTAATAATAGCACCTACCTCCCAGAGTTGTTGCGAGGGTCAAATCAGATGAAATTTTTAATAAATAACTAAAGCCGGGTCAATAAGATAGCTCAGCAGATAGAGAGCCAGGCCTGGATATGGGAAGTCCTAGGTTCAAATTTGACCTCAGATACATTCTGGCTGTGTGACTGTGGACAAATCACTTAATCCTAATTTCCTAACCTTTACAACTCTTTTTGCCTTAGAACGGATTCTTAGTATCAATATTAAGACAGAAGATTAAAGTTTTAAAACAAGGAAGAAAGAAAGGAAAGGAAGAGAGAGACAGAAGAAAGAGAGGGAAGAAAGAAGGAAGGAAGGAAGGAAGAGAAAGAGACAAAGGAAGAGAGAGAGAAGGAAGGAAGGAAGGAAG
>NC_058130.1:739105702-739130366 GCF_016433145.1 Gracilinanus agilis | reverse complement strand
AAGGAAGGAAGGAAGGAGGGAAGAAAGGAAGGAGGGAAGGAGGGAAGAAAGGAAGGAGGGAAGGAGGGAAGAAAGAAAGGAGGGAAGGAGAGAAGGGGAAGGAAGGAAGGAAGGAAGGAAGGAAGGAAGGAGAGAAAGAAGAAAGAAAACAAGCTTTTTAGTGCAGTGCCTAGCACATAGTGGGTCCAATATAAATGCTCATTTTCTTCCCCCACTTTCCCCCCAACCCCCTGGGAGAGAGGTGCTATTATTATCCTTATTTTATAGTTAAGGAGACGAGGCAGAGAGAGATAAAAGCCGCACAGTTAGTGTCTGGGTTCGAATTTGAACCCATCTCTTCCAAACTCATAATGCGGCTCTCTGTCAAGGTCTGGGGGGCAACCTCTATCTGTCTGAGCGCGTTAAATACAGCGCAGTAAAGTCACAGCCCATGCAGACAGAGCAAAGGCTTGATCCAAGACAGGAGGCTCCTTTCGCCTCCAACAAGCCTGTTTAAGGAATTCTCTCTGGTTCCCTCTTCGTGACACACTCCGCTGACACCAGCACCACCTGGGCGCCCTGGGATTCATCTAATGCCCTTATGTAAATAGCAGGAGGTTGTTTATGTAAAGGAATTACTTTCAGCCCAGCGTCTAGGGCAGGGCAGCCCGGGAGGGGCTGCTGCGGGGTCGGGGACCCAAAAGAGGTCTGAGGAAGCCAGGAGAGAACAGCAAGGAGACCGAGGCTAAGCCACGTCCAGTGATTTCTCCGCGAGGATTACAGAGTTAACAAGGGACTGAGCGAGGTAGGATCTGAACTTGGGGATTCCTCAGCCCAAGCCCAAGGCTCTATCCAGTGAGTCAAACTGCCTGGCGAGGCAGGTAGCCACGCCAACAGGCTAACTCCTCCGCCATGGATCCTCCCCTCTCAGCTGCCTGCAGTGAGGCTCTGAGCTGAGAGCTGAGAGCCGGAGCGCCTGCCTCCTCGCGAGTCTCACCTCTAAATCTATTTCCCTTTCTCCCTCCCCCCGCCCCCCGCCCCCACACACAGAGCCACCCTCTAAGAATTTCACCCCGGTTGCCATAAGCTTCCAAAGCCAGAAACACTGAATCAAAATGACAGGAGATACTGTTTGTCTCGCCCTAGTGAGCGCGGTGTTCTAGTAGAACAGAAACTGCCCCGGGCGCTGCAGGCTGCTGGGGGTTTCCCGTCAGCACCAGAAACACATTCGGTGCCACTCGGCCCTGGGCATCTACCGATTGGCTGTACTCCCAGGCCGCCGGGAAGGGGACTTGGATGGTCAGTGGGCTTTGCCCGACCTCCACTGGGGCAATCAGGGAGGGACGTGGAAAACCTGGACGAGCGTTCTCAATTCCCCCTCTCCTTCCCTCCATGGGCAGGTCATTGACCTAAACGAGAACCTTGGCCAGAGCACTAGGCTTGGAATCGGGAAGTTCATGAGTTCAAATCCAGCCTCAGCCGCTTATTAGCTATGCGATCCTGGGCAAGACACTTTACCCAGTTGGCCTCAGTTTCCTCATCTGTAAAATGAACTGGAGAAGGAAATGGTAAACTAACTGTGTGACCCTGGGCAAGTCACTTCACCCTGCTGGCCTCAGTTTCCTCCTCTGTAAAGTGAATTGGAGAAGGAAATGGCAAACCACTCCAGGATCTTTGTCAGGAAAACCCCAAATTCAGATGTGAAGAGTCAGACATGATTGAAACAACTCAACAAGCCCTCTAAGGCCTCATCATCCCTGGCCTAGGAGGCTGGGAGTCAGCCGAGGACTTAGCCCAAGAATCAGGCCTCAGGGAACTCTTGTGGAATCACACCCTTCAGGTCTCAGAGTGGACACAGCACCTAGTACCACTCCTAGGGGAAAACTCTCTCCCATGTGTGTACACACTTTACACATAGACAGCAGGCATAGCATAATGAAAAGACTGCTAGATTGGGAATCAGAAGAGACCTGGGTTCAAATTCCAACTCTAACACTGATTAGTTGTGTGACCCAAAGGAAGTCTCTTAACTTCTCCAAGCCTCAGTTTTCTCATCCAACATGGGGGTGTTGGTACCACCATGGTTAAAAAAAAGAAAGCACTTTGTAAACATTAAAGGTCTTCAGTGATGGGAGTTATTAGCATCTTAGCATATCAACGAACATTGTTGATCCTAAAAATGACAGTTTTGAAGAATTCAAGGAAACCTGGGAAGGCTTAAATGAAGCAATAAGACTAAATGTAGCAGGCTTAGGAAAGTCTCCTACATGGGTGGTGACAGTGAAAATAACCGAGTCAGAAAAACCTTCTAAATTCTCAGGTGGAAAAAGGATGGGGAGGAGATCCAGGGCAAACTCTGCCCTGTTATTTTCTCCAAATTACCCTTTTTAAAAATTGTAGCAAAATGTAAATGATTAGATCTTCTGTTTGGTATTCAAAGTGCTCCTAACCTAGCCCCTTCCTCCCTTTCCAGTCTGCTTCCACCTTGCTCCCCTCCATGGACTCTTGGGTCCATTGATGCTGGCCTCCTGGCTGTCCCTTGTACAGACACTCCATCTCCCAACTCTGGTCATTTTCACTGGTTATTCCCCGTGTCTATCATTTTTTCTCTCTTCATCTTTAGCTTCTGATCCATGGTAAATACCAGCCAACATCCCACCTTCTATGAGAAGCCTTTCCTGGTCCCCTTAATGCCAGTGCCTTCCCTCTGCTGATTATTTCTATTATTTCTAAAAAGATAAGATGGATCTTTTTAGTGCATGCATAGAACCTCCGTATATGCCGTGCCTATTCTTGGTAGGCTCAAGTGCATCCAGATTCATGCATCCATCTGGATCAAGGTCTATTTGTCTTGGTTGTACATCATTGTTTGAATGGTGTTTCTCCCATTAGACTGTGAGCTCCTTGCGGGCAGCTTGGCACAGGGCCTGGTACCTTGTAGGCACTTGACTTGTATTTGGGATTTTAGTTATGCCCACTGACTTTACTTACATTTGGGACTTTAATCCTTATTTTGTAGGTCAAGCCGACTTATTGTTTATAATAACATTATCTCCAAAATATAATAACAAGTTACACAGTGAACTACTTTTCACAAGATATTCAACAAAGGATTGCAGGACCAAACTCTTTACGAGGATATTAAAGCAAGGAAAAGGGCGAGCTAGGGGCAGAGGGGAAGGGAATTATTTTTGTATCTGCCCCAGCAGGGCCCTGAAACGTAAAGGTGCACAATCATCATTTGTTAGGGATGGAGGAAAAAGAGGAAGGAGAGCCTAGAGGAAAAATAGAAGGAAGGGAGGAAGGAAGGAAGGAAGGAAGGAAGAAGAAAGGAAAGAAGGGAGGGAGGAATAGAAGGACAGAAAGAGGGAAGAATAGAAGGAAGGAGAGAGATAAGGAAGAAAGAGGGAGGAAGGAAGGGAAGAAAGAAGAAAAAGAGGGAAAAGAAAGGTAGAAGGAATGAAAGAAAGGGAAGGAAGAAGGAAGAAAAACTCGCAGTAAGAATTGATTTCTAAAACCATCTTCCTTGGAGAAATCCTTGGACTGATTCATTTTGAGCCCAACCCCAGAAATACTCCAGCCATCAACAATGAGAATTGACATTCACAGAGGTGACCCTGAGTCTCTGCAAGGTCATTAGCCACCAGAAAGAGACCTAGTTCCTGTCATTAGATTCTACTTACTAGAGCAAGAGAATGGGCGCAGATATCCCAGAAAGGTTTTCTTCCACAGAGCTTGACCCAAAAAAAAGGGTTCCCAGTTCACACGTCACTGGACCGTGCTGAATAAAGTGCTTTGTAAAATTTCTGGGCATAGCATTCGCTGAAATCCCCTGAGGTTTTACTGTATTTACAAATCCAGATCACACCCCAAAGAAAGCAAGCCCACATAAAGTCATTCATTTAGGGAAAATAAAGAGAATGTGGCCAGGCCAACAGTTAGCAAGAGGGAAATGGTTGGAGTAGGGGAGACGAGTGAGGTGGGGCAGCCAGGCAGTGTGGAGAAAGGACAACCAAGCAGGGGAGGGATGGGGAACCATGTGGAAGGGCATCCAGGCAGGAGAGGGATGGGGAACCATGTGGAAGGGCATCCAGGCAGGAGAGGGATGGGGAACCATGTGGAAGGGCAGCCAGGCAGGAGAGGGATGGGGAATGATGTAGAAGGCTGGGCAATGGAAGAAATGAAGGTTTGGGAAGCTGGGCAAGGGAGGGCACCAGGCAAACAGTCAGTCCTGTGAAGGTCAGCCAGCCGTACTCACTTAAGCACTGCAGCCCATTCCGACTAAGCAGGGGTTTGCCACACAGGGAGCAATCGATGCAGCTGGAGAAAGTCCCTGGCACTAACTGGTGGCCATTTACACTTTTCCATTTTTCCCTTGGCTCTATCTCTTTCTGTTGTTCTTTGTTCTTACCCTAAGAAAGAAGGAAGGAAGGTCTTAGAACTGGTCATAAGGTCATAGTTTTAGAGCTGGAAGGGATATCAAGCCTAGCTGCCTTCTTTTTAAAGATGAGGAAACTAGGGGAGCTGATGGTACAGCAAAGAGAGCACTGGGTCTGGAGTCAGGAAGACCTGGGTTCCAATCCTACTCCAAACATTAACTCTATGACTATAGGCAAGTGACTTAATTTCTGTCTACCTCAGTTTCCTCATCTGTAAAATGGAGATTATAATAATAGCTGCCCCCCAGAGTGGTAAGGATCAAGGAAGAAATGTTAAAAGTGCTTTGCAAAACTTAAAGCACCACATAAATGCTAGCTATCATCATCACTATTAGAACCTGGAGAATTCATGAAGTGATTTGTACAAAGTCATCCAGATGAAGAGACTGGTTGGGACTTGAATCCACATCTTATGGCTCCAAATTCAGTGGGATTTATTTTTGTCTTAGAAATTCACTGTGCTTGAAAATGAGGGCCATGGGGATGGGTAGAGAACCAGAACTGGAGATGGGAGGTCTCTGGGTTCAAATCTGGCCTCAGACACTTCCTAGCTGTGTGATCCTGGACAAGTCACTTAACCTCAATTGCCTAGCCCTTGCTGCTCTTCTGTCTTAGAACAAATATTGATTCTAAGACAAAAGGTAAGGGTTTAAAATAAAATAAAATGTTCCAGTTGGGTTAGATGGGCTCTGAAGCGTCTCCCAGCTCTAGATCTCTGATCCTCTGATAATTTGAGGAGGGAGACAGTACTCACAACTAGGGTGACATCAGGGAAGGTCTCCTGTAGGAAGTGGCATATGGGTGTGGCCTTGGAGAAACGTAATAGATAGAAGTAAAAGAGGAATGCATTCCAGGATGAAGACCAGAATATGCAAAGGCATGGAGATGTCATGTTCAATGTCTAATTCAAGGAATAGCAAATGGGCCGGTGTGGCAGGAATTTAGAGAGCTCTTGAAGGGAGTGAAGTGGAATAAAACTGAAAGGGTAGACTGGGGTGAAACTGGGAAGGGCTTCCAGGCCAGCCCCCGCCTCCAGGAACAGACATTAGGGATTTTGGGCTGGGCATGGGATGACCCCAAGGGCAATGCACATGAAGGACCAGTGATCCCAAAGGTTACATGGATAATCAGCTTTGGCTGTTGTCTCCTGGCATCAACAATGCCACCATGCCCTCATTTCCTTCTCTGATCAAGGGGATCTGGGCAGAGGAGCTGTCCACTGGCCCCTCTAGGTGTCTTTTTCTGGTCCCTAGGATAGGGAGAATAAGTGGCAGCTCAAAATCCCTGCTCCTTTGGGCAGATTCCTCTAGATCTGAAACCACAGATATGGGGAAAGGAGTTCTCTCCAGACTGGGAGTCAAGAGACCTGCATTCAGGGCCCAGCCCTTCCCCGTGATGCCTATGGAACCTCAGATTATTTTGAAGAAACTGCTTTTGTACCTAAAAGCGTCATAGAAATGGGAGTTAAAAGAATCAGTTACAATCCCTGAGTTATGAAGTTATTGTGAGGGTCAATAAGGATCACAGATCTTGGAAGTCATCTAGTCCAAGCCCTGTATTTCACTTACAGGAAACTGAGGCTCAGAGAGGTTGTGACTTGCCCAAGGTCACCTTGGTAGTGACAGAGCTAGAATTTGAACTCAACTCCTGTGATGGCTCTTGAGTTTCAGACTCTTAAATCTTTTGTGCCCCATGTAAATATTAAGAGTAATAATATGATTAAGGCATAATCATATTGGTTTACATGTGGTTTATATGAAAGGAACTTGTTAAGT
Source organism: Gracilinanus agilis (assembly GCF_016433145.1). Lineage (NCBI taxonomy): Eukaryota > Metazoa > Chordata > Mammalia > Didelphimorphia > Didelphidae > Gracilinanus > Gracilinanus agilis. The sequence continues at coordinate 739,124,173 of NC_058130.1, read as the reverse complement.
TATTCTGCATTATATATCATATAATTTCCTAGATTTAGTAGAAGGGATTTGAAAATCCATTCTAGCCCTTTCATTTCCAGTGGAGGAAACTAAAGAATTATGACTTTCCCAAGGACCCAGAGTCAGTTAGTTAGGATTTGAATCCAGGCCCTGGGACTCCAAACCCAGGTCTCTTTGTATTTGGTCATATTGAAAATGGCCTTATCAGAATGCAAGACCTCAAGGGAAGAAAATGCCAATGGGACAGAGTTCCCAGGAGACCCGTGGAGTGCTTCCTGGAGATGGTGGGGATTGGGCACAGGAGGTTGCCTACAGAGAATGGGGGTACTATGGGCATGTGAGAACCCGGGCAGCTTCTCTCTGATCCCCTGATAACAGCCAGCATCCACCAGGGGCTGGACAGCTCATGCCCAGTTCAGTGTGATGGAGCCTGGCAGCTCCAGGTTTCCCATCCTCACCTTATCCTTCTGCCAGGAGCCAGTCACTCGACTCCGGAGGGAGCTCAGCCTTCTCTTCACTTTGGTCCCCTTTTCGGTCTTTTCACTCTTCCCATCATCTTCCTTCCTGAAGTGAGATTCCCAACAGAGTCCAAGTCAGGAGATGGGGAAAGACAAAAGGGCTCAGACCAGGGAGATTTAGGTTCGGTTCTGCCTCTCAGCCCCTCTCCTGGGCCAGTTCCTCCACCTGCAGCTCCTGGGACTGGGGCCCCTGGGCTCTCCCCAAAGCCCATTAGGACAGCACATTCCTGTTCCCTGAAACTGGTGGGTGTCTCACCTCCCACTTCCCATGTCCTTGGTTGAAGCTTCTTGGGATAGCAGGCTCGTACCCAAGAACATTCTCCCATGGACCCCCCATGCTGCAAAGCCAGCTGTGAACTACAGCCATTAGCACTGGCCTCCTCCTGGGAGTCCTTCCCAAGCCAAGCGCTGGGCTGCTGCCAGATCTCCCCCCACCCCTCTCATACTCACTCACTGGACAGGAACTCAAACCAAGTTATGTTCTGCTGGGAATCCCTGGGGTCATCCCCTAAGTGAGCCCTTTGCTTCGCCCTGTGCAGGTCAAATAGAACAGCCCGTCTCAGCATCTTTTAAGGAAAGCCTCAGATCCCCAGGGTCCTGGGGCCAGCATCTTTCTGGGGCTCGGACTCAGGCTCATCTCCTGGTCATTCAGCAGCCTTTCTCAGCAGGCAGGATGCTATAAAGGGATTCGTCCAGGCCCAGGACTGCCTGAGGCTTCCTCTACTTCCCAGCTCTTCCTTCTCTTCCTGACTCTGCTTCTGAATCTTGGGACTTTTCCATCGTGCCTCAGCCTCCTTCAATGCCTGAGTCTATCCCTGAAGCACTCTCACTCTGGAACATCCCTAGGCCATCCCTGGCCATGCTGGTCCCTTTCTCCCATTGGTGCATTCCTCCCAGAAGCTGCCATTTTGGGGAGGAACACAGGCTGGCCAACCTTCATTCCCATCTTGGTTCTACTTCTGACTTTCTGGACTTTCATACCATGTCTCCATGGAGACATCTTTCCTCTCTTTTCAGCTCCCTTTTGTGTGTTTTCCTCTAGTAAAATGTAAGTTCTTTGAGGGCAGGAGCTCTTTCTTTTTGCTTCCGTTTGTACCTCTAGGACTTAGTGCCTGGCACACAGTAAGCATTTAATAAATGCTTATTGCCTCGCCAAGCCTCTGGTATAATATCCAGACTTCAAACAACTGCTCTCTCCACTGGAAAAAGGAGAATTAGCCTTGGACTTGTGGCCAGAAGACCTGGGTTCAAATTCTCAGTTCTACTACTTACTACTTAAGTGATTTTAAGGGAAGTCATTAAATCCTTCTGGGCCTTGATGAGGTTGGACTAGGTGACTTCTCAGGTTCCCTTTGGTTCTGTTTGCTAAGACCCTATGGCCTCTGGGACACCCCCACCCCAAAAAGATTCCATTCATTCTTCAAGGCCCATCTTCCTCCTTCTCTGTAATACCAGGGAGTCTAATGATCTCTAAGTTTCCTTAGCCTTGCATTCCAGGAAAGCTCTAACTCCCCATCCATAGGAGACATCTAGACAGTCCCTGATCCCTTCCTGTCTTCTCCAGTCCCCATGCAGTTGTTCAGTCTGTGTTCCATGCACACTGTGGGCTCTGTCCTCATCTCTAGCTGTCCAAGTTCCTTCTCTTCCCTCAAGGCCCAGATCAGGTACCACCTCCTCCATGAAGCCTTCCCTGATTCCAGCCAGCTAAAGATCTTTTTATCTCCTCAAATATTTCCTGGGCCCTTCTTTGTGTGGAACTCTCCTTGGTCCTTAGCCCACTCAACCTTGGGGCCAGGCTTAAGGAATTTAAGGGACTTAGCTTACAGAAGGAAGGGACTGTGACATTTTTTTTTATTTCTGTGTCCCAAGCACCTAGTAAAGAGCCTGGGCATTGAGACTGTGCTTAATAAATATTTACTGAAACATAAATGGAAGAAACCACCAAAAAGGAAATAAAAATGTTATGAAACCACAGTGAACAAACATGGCTTAAATGTAAAGATATGAGAAGATACTCTGACCCACTCCTTTAGAGGAAGTCCACAAAGGTCATTGTACAACTTTTTGGACTTTCTTGGTGTATTGATCAGTTAAACTGATCTTTAAAATCTTTTTTTTGTTTTGTTTTTAAAAATACTTTTGGTGGGGGGCAACTAGGTAGCTCAATGGATAGAGAGCCAGACCTGGAGATGGGAGGTCCCTGGGTTCAAATCTGGCCTCAGACATGTCCTAGCTGTGTGACCCTGGACAAGTCACTTCACCCTCATTTCCTAGCCCTTACCACTCTACTTCTTTAGAACCAATACATAGTATTGATTCTAAATTGGGAGGGAAGGGTTTTTTTTTTTAATATCATTTGTAATCTGGGATGGCACTATGGGGAGAGGGAGAGGATCTTGAAGAAATTATGGTGATAGAGAAAAACAACAGACATAAATAAAAACTTTTTTTAAGAAAGTAAAAAAATTATTGACTAGAAGGGGGCAGCTGGGTAGCTCAGTGGATTGAGAGCCAGATCTAGAGACGAGAGGTCCTAGGTTCAAATATGACCTCAGACACTTCCCAGCTGTGTGACCCTGGGCAAGTCACTTGACCCCCATTGCCTACCCTTACCACTCTTCTACCTTGGAGCCAATACACAGTATTGACTCTAAGACGGAAGGTAAGGGTTTAAAAAAATGTATTTCAATTTCAATTCTGATATTCTACAGCCATAGAAGAATGGATTCGGTCAAAAGATCTGAGTTCAAATCTCTCCACTGTCACTTACAACTTGTATCATTTTGGCTATGGTCCTTCACCTCCGTGGTCCTCAGTTTCCTCAGTGATAAAAGGAGGGAGTTGGGCTAGATAATATCAAAAGTCCTTTCCAGCTACAAAGTCTTTTCATATGACCGTATGCCTTCAGCCCATGGGGTCTCCGCCTTCTCTGAAATTCAGCAATACTGAATCTACTTCATAGAGTTTAACATCTTATCATATATGAAAACTGTTCTCCAATATATAGGATTACGGAGATTTAGAACTGATAGGGACTATTGAGGTCTTTTTATATGTGGGAAAACTGAGGTCCAGACAAATGGGGATGACTCATCCAAGGTCACACAGTGAGATAGGCTCAGAGCTGGATTTAGAGCCCAATGACATTCATTTACAAATACTGACTGGGCACATATTGTGTGCCAGGAGCTTACAGGGAATCCAGAGATGTAAGAGAGCCAGTCTCTGCCCTCGAGATCCTCATGGTCTATTTTGATGAGTCAAGACACCTTTATTGAGAACTCAATGATGTTTTGAAACCCTACGTGAGTGTTCCAAATTGCTAGGGTCAGAAGACATCTTCTGAGGATGGAAAAATCCTGGAAGGACTTCCTGGAGGAGGTGGGACTGGAGAGCTGAGCTAAACTGGGAAGGATGGGTAGGTCTGAAGAGGAAGAGAGGAGGAGATCCCAAGTGGAGTGACTACCATGAGCAAAAGCGCAGAGCGTGTGCTGTGGGAGCCGTGAGAAGGCCAGCTTAGACTGTGCCCCAAGGAATTGGCTCAGGGAAGATGTGCCGAGCTCGTGTTGGGCCGGAGGATGTGGCTCAGAGGCAGAAATTAAGGACATTAAAGCTGGAAGGGGTCTTAGAAATGATCCGGTCCAATCCTCCCATTTTACAGATGGAGAAACTGAGGCCCAGAAAGGAGGAAGGGACCCACCCAAGGACACACATTCATACACACACACAGAAGCTGAGACTTGACTCCCAAGTCTCAGAACATGGTCGGGTCACCTCCAAATTCTGGGTCATCGTCTCCCTGGAGGAGCCCACCAGGGCACTGGCGTACTCACCCATGAAACTGCTTGAGCTCATGAAGGACTTGCTGGACAATCAAGCTAGAGGGAGACACAGAGGGAACAACACAACGTTCATCCAAAACGATGCCTCAATATGGCAAAATACATTTTGCATGACTTCACACGTATAACTGGCATCATGCAGTGGGTGCAGGAGGGAGAGAATTTGGAACTCAAAATTTTAAAAAAAGTGAATGTTAAAGGGGGGATCCAGCTGGGTGTCTCAGGGGATGGAGACTGGAAGTCCTGGGTTCAAATCTGGCCTCAGACACTCCCTAGCTGTGTGACCTTGGGCAAGTCACTTAACCTCAAATGCCACAAAACCTCAAAAAAACCTTTACCACTCTTCTGCCTTGGCACTGATACATAGTATCGATTCTAAGATGGAAGGTAAGAGTTTCAGAAAAAAAGTGAATGTTGAAATAAATTAAGTATAATTTTTAAAGTGATACCCGTGTTTCTAAGTATCTGAATCCCTGTGTGTGTTTGTATGGATCTGTCGATAAGCACCTATTTTGTGCCAGCCATTGCACTTGGTGCTGGGGATACAAAATCAGAAATCAAACAGTCCCTGGCCTCAGAGAGCTTGTGTTTTATATAATCACATAATTATCTTAGCTCAATTTATCATTTTATCTCCATGCATTATAGACCCACAAGGATATCGGCAAGATAAATACAAGGTAATTTGATCAGGTGGGGGGCTAACACAGGGGGTGGGGGTGGGAATCAAGAAAGTCCTTCAGTTGAGCTTTGAAAGAAACTAGGGATGGTGTTCTAGGTACAGAGACAGACTATGCAAAGGTGTGGAGATGGGAGATGGAGATCCAGATGTGAGGAATGTGTTTCTGGGTCTCTCTGTGTGTGTCTGTATGTTTGGTCTCTGTTCCCTGGGTCTTCAGGGTCCAAGGTTAGAAAGTAGGAGTTCCAGCCTCCCAGATGTTAAGAAAAAGAGAAAGAAAAAAATGGGAGATAACTTCTTTCTCTACGAAGTAACAGGGAAAGGGGGAGAGATTTCAGGGTACACACTGCATCAGAGTGGGAAGCGGGTCTGAGATTCTGAAAGGCAGTGCCCTTACTTCATGGGGGAATTAAACAAATCAAGACTGTTTGTTGACTGGCTGACTGATCAGAGAGGAGAAGAGTCTGGCCCAAGACCAAAGACCATTTTAAAAATGGAGGCTATGAATAAAAAATATAAAAATAAAGAAATAGCTCCAAAAGGCCCCCTGCTCAATAAAGGCTTATCTCCCTTCTCCCCACCTAAATTCATCTTGTCACTTGGGCAGGCAGACGACACAGCTCACCCCTCAGTGGCCCTGCTCTCCCCTTCTTACCTCTGGAATACTGTAAGGTCAGGGGTACTCACACGTGATCAGGGGACACGTGGTCTTTTTCAGCTCTTTCCAGCACAGGGGGTTCGATACCTAGATGCCACCCCCCCAAGTACAGACAAAACAAAAGAAACGCAAAACAGAAATATAAGATTCAGGTTCTAGACTTCACCCAAAGCCCCCACCCCTCACCCCATCCTGGGGCCAGTCCTGATTGTTGCTCACTGGGAAGTTGAGGCATTTGGCTCTTCTTAGCCACCTGATGGGTCCCTCTTGCTATGGGATGGGGGAAATGGATGAGGGTCCATTGCGTCTCAAGAGTGACACTTGGCTGAGCCAAGAGAAAATGTGAAATATGAGAGCAAATAGAAGAAAGAGAAAAATCAGAGAAACAGAGGCAGGCAGAGATAGGAAGGGAGACAGCCAGGAAGGGAAGAGGCACCAGAGAGGCAGACATAGCCAGAAACAGATGGAATGGGAGAGAGAAAGGAAAGGACCCCAAAGGAGTGATGAAGGAATACAAAGAGAAGCAGAGAAGGTGGATTGGGAGAGTTTCCTGATCAACCTGATAAGCTTCCAGGGTGGGGAGCCCTAGTTTAGGGCTTTTCCTGTTCCTTCCTACAGAGCATGGGTTCACAACCTCTATTTTATTTTATTTTATTTTATTTTATTTTATTTTATTTTTTGCCAAATTGCCTTTGGCAATTTGGTGAAGCCTATGGACCCCTTCGCAGATTCCCATTTTTAAAGGCACAATATATAATACAAAGGATTATAGGAGAAAAAAATAAAAAGATGGGGGCAGCTGGGTGGCTCAATGGATTGAGAGCCAGGCCCAAAGATGGGAGGTCCTTGGTTAAAATCTGGCCTCGGACACTTCCTAGCTGTATGACCCTCTTACCACTCTTCTGCCTTAGAACCAATACACAGCATTGATTCTAAGACAGAAGGTAAGGGTTTTAAAAAAAAAAGAAAAAGAAAGAAAGAGAGATATGGAGGGAAGTGTATAATTAGAAAAAAAAATCTTGAACCCTTGGACTCCATTTCCCAGAATTCTTTCCTCATCCCAAAATTCCTTTTCCCTTTTTGTTTACATGCATCTTTACATTATTATTTATATGTTTATATAGTTCTGTAACTTCTCTCTCTCTCTCTCTCTCTCTCTCTCTCTCTCTCTCTCTCTGTCTCTGTCTCTCTCTCTCTCTCTCTCTCTCTCTCTCTCTCTGTCTCTCTTCCCCTGTGACCAAGGCTTGGTTAGCTAGCTTTTTTACTTTAGTTATTATTAATAAACTTTATAAATATAATACCCAGACTATTGGATATTAATTCTGCTTCTCATAGAAGGAAAGAAGGAAGGAAGGGAGGAAGGAAGAAGGAAAGAAAGAAGAAAGGAAGAAAGGAGAGAGGGAGGGAGGGAGGGAGAAAAAAAGAAAGAGATCCCTCACAAAGAAACAAGCACAGAAAAAGAAATGGAGAGAGCCATATACACAGAGAAATAAGAGACACATATACAAACACGAAGGGATAGACAGAAAGGAAACAGAGAATGAGACATACACATGCAGAGAAAGGCAGAAAAATAAAGAATAGAGAGATTGAGAGGCAAATGTCAAGGAAAAAAAGCTAGAAGAGGACATGGAGGCAAGGAGAAAAGTCACAGGCCATTGGCTTCTGATTTCAAGGTGCCCAAAGGTAACCAGAGGACACGGGAAACAGTGGATGGTGAGATGGGGCTGGAGTTACCAACTCTGGACCCAACCTTGGGCCCTTACTTTCACTCTCTGTCAAAGGGAAAGTCCCTTGGGCTTCCCGTCCTTGGGTCTTGCCAAGGGAAGGGACTAGCTTCTAGGCTCCAGTTTACAGATGGGTGGGCAGAGGGAAGGAAGCCTGAGGCAAGGCCACGTGGCAGAGAAAGTCCCCTGAGGGGCATTTCACACACACACACACACACACACACACACGTAGTGCAGAACAAACCTTGGGCAGCTGGAATGGAAACCTTCAGGTTTGGAGAGATTCTTGTGGGAGAAACTGTATCACCAGCTTGAGGAACAGACCTTGACCTCAGCCTCTTCCAAGAGCTGTCAAATTCCTGCCGGGATTAAGTATCTCAGTGAGGAGAAAAGAATCCCAGAATGAAACAAGCCTTAGACAGGGAAAAGCCTTTAGAGATGACCCAGCCCTAACGTTTCCTGTTACAGAACAGAAAAGAGTGACCCAGAGAGGGAAGAAAAGAGTCACCCAAGATCTCCTGGCTGGGCTTGAAGGAATCATCAGGTATCCTTGGGGGAAAGTCTTAGGGCCCAAAGGTGCAGCTGGTTCAGCAGGGTCCTGAGCTCTCAGAGAACCCTTTCTAACTCATTCTTGGGCTAAAGCTAGGAAGGTGAGGGAACGGACAACATCCCAACCACATTCCATGGCTGCAACCTACCTGGGGACTCCCTGTGGGGCAGAGGACCTGGCCTGAGCCTGCTGAATGAAGGGGGAAACCCGGAGAGGCTTTTTAGTCCCACCACCGGCACCCTAGCCAGTCTCCTGGCATCAGGGGCATAAGAAATATGCGCTTCCCTGACCTGGATCAAAAGAAAAGCCCCCTCCTACAGCTTGTCTTTAATGTCTCACAAGATTCTGTGATTCTTTGTGGGCTACTAGAATTCTTAATAACTATTTTTAAGCATCTTCTAAGTATAGGAAGGCAGTGTGGTTCAGTGAACAGAACCAGCCTATGAGTCATTCAAGACCTGGCTGCGTGACCTGGACAAGCCTTCAGCTCTCAGTGCCCCACCGGGCAACTCCCCAAGATTGTAAATTTAAAAAAAAAAAAGGTTGCTGAAATGATAAAGGGAATTTTCTCACTGGAAATTACCCACGCTAGTCAAATCACAATTCAAGGGACAAAAATGTGGCCTATGGAACCAGGAGAGACCTAAAGTTTAACTGAGTCCCAGCCTTACTCTTCTAAACTAACTTATTTTAAGAGATAATTGTTGGGGGTGGGGGTAGGTTCAAATCTGGCCTCAGACACTTCCTAGCTCTGTGACCCTGGGCAAGTCACTTAACTCCCATTGCCTAGCCCTTACCACTCTTCTGCCTTGGAAGAAATACATAGTATTGATTCTAAGATGGAAAGTAAGGGTTTAAAAACAAACAAACAAAAAGAGCCAATGTTTACTAGAATCATGGGACAGTTGTTCTGCCCAAAGTTTAATAGCCTGTTCTCTTGATCGCTGATAGTCTAGAGAACAGACACAATGAGGTGGTGATGGGAGAAAGCATCCAAGGGGAGGGAGATGAAGGAATCAGAGTAGGAAGAGATGTCAGAGACCCTTAATTCAACCTTTCAGCCCCCACAAAGAATCTCAGATTTGGAAAGGAACTTGGCCAGCTCGTCCATCTCCGAATTAGAGAAGAATCCCTCCTACAACCTCATTGACAAATGGCCATCTCTCCTCTGCCCAAAGACCTCCAGTGAGGAGGGAATCCAGTTGCTTTGGAGGAAGCCCAGGCCACTTTTGGACAGCTCTAATTATTAGCAAGGTTTTCCTTACATGGAGTCAAAATCTGCCTCTGTCTCCACTTCCTCTTCTCTCATTCCCTTCTAAACCCCATGCAATCCAGCTTCCAATTTCATTTCTTCATTCCTTTCTGAATTTTCCTGTGATCTCTTAATTGCCAAATCCAATGGCCTTGTCTCAGTCCTCATCCTTCTTGACTCCTCTATAGCCTGTGACACTGTCCATCTCCCTCTTCTCTTGGTTATCCTCTCCTTCCTGAGTTTGTTGCATTGATGTCTTTTGGGTTTTCCTCATCTGACTGTTCTGTTTCACTCCTTGCTAGATTTCCATCCATGCCATATCCCCTAACTATGGGTTCTCCTAAGGGCTTTCTGCCCTCTTTTCTCTTCATACTCTCTCACCTGGTGATTTCATCTGCTTCCATGGATTCAATTGTCCTATGCAGATGACTTTCAATTTATTTTTATATTTTATTTCACCAATTATATGTAATAACAAATTTCCACATAAGTTTCCCCAAGTTATATGATCCCTCCTTCTCTTCCCTCCCTCTTCCCAGAGCTGGCAAGCAATTAAATCTGGGTTATAGGCATATTATCATATAGTTCATTTTTGTAAGAGAATAATCACATAAAACCAAAACTCAAATAAATTGAAGTGAAAAAACATATGCTTTGATATGTATTCTGACTCCAACAGTTCTTTCTCTGGAGGTGTCCAGAGAATATATTCATTGTCATAAGCCCCTCAGAAATGTCCTGGATCATTGTATTGCCCATTAGTAGCAAAGTCAATTACACTTGATCATTCCACAATATTGCTGTTACTGTGTATAATGATCTCCTGGTTCTGCTTATTTCACTCTGCATCAGTTCATGGAGGTCTTTCTAGCTCTTTCTGAAATCCTCCTGTTCATCATTTCTTATAGCACAATAGTATTCCATCATCATATACCAAAATTTGTTCAGCCATTCCCCAACTGGGGGATATCCCCTCAATTTCCAACTCATTGCCACCACAAAAAGAGCAGCTATAAATATTTTTGTACAAGTAGGTCCTTCCCCCTTTTTAAAAAATCATTTTGGAATAGAGACCTAATAGTGGTATTACTGGATCAAAGGGTGTGGTGTACATTGTTTTATAGCCCTTTGGACATAGTTCCAAATTGCCCTGCAGAATGGTTGGATCAGTCCACAATTCCACCTGCAATGCATTAGTGTCCCAATTTTGCCAAATCCCCTCCAACATTTATCATTTTCCTTTACTGTCATATTGGCCAATCTGATGGGGGCGAGGTGGTACTTCAGAGCTGTTTTAATTTGTATTTCTCTAATCAAGAGTGATTTAGAACATTTTTTCATGATTATTGATAGCTTTGGTCTTTTTCATGCAGAAGACTTTCAGATTTATAGCCTCAGTCTCTCTCCTGACCTCCAGCTTGACATCACCAACTCTCTGTTGGATGGATAATCAGAGCTACATGTCCCATACTCAAAGTCCACATGTCCGAAATTCATTTCTTTCCCTCCACCACCTCCAGCCCACCTCTCTTCTGAACTGCCCTATTTCTATGAAGGATAACACTGTTCTTCCAATCAAACAGGAACAAAACCTTAGTGAGAGTGAGAAGAGAGGAAGTGGGCCATCTTTGACCTCTTACATCCACTCATCTTGTGGATTAAATCAATTGCATCTTGTTATTATTGTCTCCAGAAGCCCTCTCATGTCCATTCCTTTCTTTTCACATGGCCACCACCACCTCCATTCAGGTGACCTTTGTCAAAGCGATTTTCCTAGTCTGACGGCGGCAGCCCTCTAAGACTCAATCAATTCCAGGGGTTCCCTGTTACCTCTAGGATCAAATATAAACTTCTCTTTCAGCATTTAAAACCCTTCCCAAGGGGGCAGCTGGGTAGCTCAGTGGATTGAGAGTCATGCCTAGAGATGGGAAGTCCTGGGTTCAAATCTGGCCTCAGACACTTCCCAGCTGTGTGACCCTAGGCAAGTCACTTGACCCCCATTGCCCACCCTTACCACTCTTCCAATACTCCACTAGGAGCCAATACACAGAAGTTAAGGGTTTTAAAAAAAAAAACCTTCCCAAATCAAACCCTTTCTAACTTTCCCGTCTTGTTATATATTACTCTCCTCAACAAATTCTATATTTCTACTAAATCAGTCTTCTCTTCTAGTCTAAATGGCCCTGGCTGAATCATTAGATCCTTCTGTGGCTTGTTCTCTAGTGCCCTCGCCATCTTGGATATGTTCCAGTTTGCCAATGTCCTTTCTAAAATGCAGTGTCCAAAGTGGAAAACATACCAGATGGGGTCTGAGCAGGACAGAGGACAGTGGGACTATTATCTCCTTTTCTTTGTACAAGTCAGAGACTGGACTTTCCATTTTTTCAAATTGGACTTTGGGCAAATGCTAGAAGGATTATGGGTATGGAATCTGGCTCTCAGGCCTCATTCAGTTCAATGGGATGCCTTTCTACTAATGCTTGCTGTGTCCATCACCTATGGGGGGGTGAAAAGTGGGGACAAATAAAGCTTAAAACTTTAGGATTTAGAGCTGGAGGGACCTTGGGGATCATCTACATCAGTGATTCCCAAAGTGGACGCCACTGCCCCCTGGTGGGTGCTGCAGTGATCCAGGGAAGTGGTGATGGCCACAGGTGCATCTATCTTTCCTATTAGTTGTTATTAAAATTTTTTAAAAATTAATTTCCAGGGGCGCTAAGTAAAATTTTTTCTGGAAAGGGGGCGGTAGGCCAAAAAAGTTTGGGAACCACTGATCTACATCATCCCTCTCTCATCTTACATCAAAGATAAATGAAACAAGCCCAGAGAAGCTAAGAGACTTGTTGAGAGTCACTCAGCTACAACAATAATAATATAATTATTAATAATAATAATAGCATGTAGATGGGCTCAAAGGTTTGTAAAGAGTTTTATGTGATATTATTGTAATATTATATGTTAATTATTAACTTTTAAATTAATTAATTCCATTACTAATTAATTATTATATATGATTATTTATAATTATTAATATGATAATTAGTTAATTAATTGATATTATACATTGATTATTTCTATTATATATAAGAATAGGTAAGTGGCCACAGTGGATAGAGTGCTGGGCCTCAAGTTAGGAAGATCCATCTTCCTCAGTTCAAATCTGGCCTCAGACACTAACTGTATGACCCTGGGCAAGTTACCCTGTTTGCCTCAGTTTCATTATCTGTCAAGTGGACTGGTGAAGGAAATGGCCACCTACTTCAATATCTTTTTTTCAAGAAAACTCCAAATGGGGTAATAAAGAGTTGGACCCAATTGAAAATCACTGAACAACAATATAAATTTTATGTTATCAATGTTTTGTATATTATGTATTAAATATTATCTCATTTCATCCTCCTGACAGTCCTGGGAAATGGGTGCTACTATTATCCCTGTTTTATTGATGAGAAAAAAAAAGATTGAGGAAGGTCAAGTGACTTGTCCTCAGTCACACAGCTAGGAAATACCTGTAAACTCAAGGCTTTCTGATTTGGAGCGCCACATTCTATCCACTGTTCCTAGAGCTACAAATGGTAGAACCAGAATTTGAACCTACATTGTCTGGCTGCAAATCTAACGTTCTTTCTACTCTAAGTCACTATGTTGGAAGAACTAATGTTGGAAGAACCCTGAACTTGGAGACAGCAAAACCTCTGACTTTTACTAGCTTTCTGCCTTTGGGCAAAACACCTAATCTTTCTGAGACTCGATTTTTCCTCTGTGAAATGGAAAAACACTTATACCATCTGTATCGATATAGAGAATAATAGCTATCATCACGATAGCTAGCACGTATTGAGTTTTTGAAGGTTCGCAGAAAGCTTTATAAATTTTATCTCATTGGATCTTTATAAAAATTCTGTGATGTGAGTGCTATAATGACCTCCACTTTTACAAATAAGTAAACTGAACTAAACAAAGGTTAAGTAACTTGTGCAGGATCATGGATGAATACATATATGATAATTTGAGGAGGGAGAGAGTCCTCACTAATAAAGCATCTGAGGTCAGATTTGAACTCAGGGCCCAATGATTTTTGCTGCAAAATATATCAAATGTTAGAATTGACTCATTATTCATGGCCCATTTCCTGAGAATCGAGATATTTTCTCTGGTTCTACATGAGTGTAGCAGCCTTTGGGTCAGATCGAGCAGAGTAGAAAGATGCTGAGAATCTTGAATCTTAAATCAAACTATAGAAGCTTCTTCCTTAAAAGAATTCAGTGAAACAGACATTTATTAACTGTTTTCTATAGTTGAGACACTATGTTGGTGTTGGGAATACAAAAAAAAAAATCCCCAAACATCCAGTCTCTGCCCTCGAGAAACTCCTATCCTACTGACAGGCTGACAAGAACATGGATGAATACATATATGATAATTTGAGGAGGGAGAGAGTCCTCACAAGAAGGGAAATCAGGAAAGACTTCATGGAGGAGGTATTATTTGAGCTGGGTCTTGAAGTAAGGGAATGATTCTATCAGGCAGAAAAGCAGCTTTTATGTAGCACCTAACACATGCCAGATACTTTGCTCAGTGCTTTACAAATTTCATTTGAGCTTCACAACAACCCTTTGAGGTAGTAGTAGTTGTTATCCCCATTTTACAGGTAAGAATATTGAGGCAAAAAAATTAATGACTTGCCCAGAGACAGCTAGGAAGTGTCTGAGGTCAGATTTGAACTCAAGTCTTCCTGATTCCAGGCCCTGTGCTTTATCCACTGTGCCACCTAGCTGCCTTAAGATCAGGTAAGGCTTCATGGAGGAGGTAATTCTTGAACTGGGCTGTGAAGGCAGTTAGTGATTCCATAGGACAGAGGCAGAGGGGGTAGCCTATGGAGATAGAAGATGGAATACCAAGAGAAAGAAGGATGCTAGTAGGCCAACTTGGCTAGAATTTAGGAGTGACAGGAAATAAGCCTGCAAAGAAATGTGGGAACTATATTGTGCAAGGCTTTATTCTTGAAGCAATAGGGAGCTACTGAACATTTTTGAGGAAGGCTGGTCTAGACAAAGGTTCCATTGACCACAAGGTCCAGCCTCAGACAGAAAGAAGCAGCCCATCCTGATTCTGCAGCTTGTCTCCAGCTGAGAGAAATGAGAAAAGCCATCCTGAGTGTGCCCACTTGCTTGTCTCAGCATATTTCCCGCTTACCTGCTGTCTCAGTGAGTCACCCCCTGGCTCCTCCGTGCCCATGTAGGGAAGCTCAGGTGAGGCTCTCCCCCTGACAGTTGCTCCTCGATGACCCGTTCTCTCTGCCCAGGCCTGCAGGCCCCCTCCAGGCAGATTCAAGGAGTGGCTGGCAAATGTTCTGGGCAAACTCCGCTCCTCATCACTGCCCATGTCCGAGGTGTCAAGGCTGAGTCTGGTGAAGGCAAGGCAGTGAGCTGTGGTGGGTAACGAACGGACACCCTCCCTATCCTGCATCTTTTAGTCAGTAACCTCAGAGCTATAACCAGGGATTTGGTACCCAGGGCAAGTAGAATGAAATTCACACTTTGTCAAGAATGGAGAAGTTGGGGGGAAGGAAGGAGGAGACTGACCATGGACTCACCACCCTTTAGGAAGTTCCTCCAGAGAGGAACGTGCTAGCTAGCCTATCATGGAAATACTTGGTCAAGTTTACAGTGAGGAACATGGCCAAGGTCTGGCCAGGTCAAGGATTTGGGGTTGAGATTTCTTTTGCCTAATGTACAATGAAGGAGAGGGAGGGCGAAGTCATGAGGAAGAAAACATGGCCAGTGGTAGTGTTAGTAGCCACAGCTCAGGACTTCCCTCTATCCTCCTGTCTCCGGCGAGTGCTTCAAGGCAAGTTAGGTCTCAACTCCTTATGAGGCAGTGTGATGGAGAGGAAGAAAAATGAGATGAAGGGAAAGGAGGGAGAGAAAGAGAGGAGAAAGAAAAGAAAGAGGGAAAGGAGAGGAACAGTAAGAGAAAGGGACCAGAAGAAGAAAGAAGACAAAGAGAAAGGGAAGGGATGAGAGGAAGGAGATGGAGGGAAGAAGAGAAAGGAAATAGAAAAGAGAAGGGAGAAAGGGAAAAAGACTGGGAAGAAACAAGGGTGAGAACAGAGAGAAAGGAGGGAAAAGAGTGAAGGGAGGATAATAGACCCACAGGAGGGGAGAAGAGATGGAATGAGGGAGAAAGGAAAGAGGAAATAGAGAAGCAATAGATGGGTCAGATTATCTAGTCAAGGTCACCTCGGACCCCTTCTGTGCCTGACCACTTGAGGAAGTCTCCCCTCACTCCCACACCCCAGCTCACTCTGGTGCTGCCTGACCTCCGGTCGATATCCAGGGGAGAGAGGGGCCTCTCCCAGCTGTGCCTCCGAGATGTAGTCACCGAACGGGCCAACGTGGGAAAGGGCTCGGCACCTCGGTCCCCCGAACCAAGGGCATCGGGGCTCTGAAGGGGGTGGCTGGGCTCCTGGAGGTGGGGGACTACAAGCTCCCCTGGCACCTTCTCCTGAGACCACGAGGTCAGAGGGAGCCACGACGTCATCTCCACAGGTGAACCGTAGCCCAGGTCCCTGTAGTACTCCGTGCCCTGAAGAGCCATATCTAGTGAGAGAAGGTCCTCGGTGCTGCTGTGGGCATCTGTCAGCTCGGGCACAGAACCAGCCTCCTGCC
Organism: Gracilinanus agilis; assembly: GCF_016433145.1. NCBI lineage: Eukaryota > Metazoa > Chordata > Mammalia > Didelphimorphia > Didelphidae > Gracilinanus > Gracilinanus agilis. The sequence continues at coordinate 739,108,276 of NC_058130.1, read as the reverse complement.
AGAGAAAGAGGAGCCTCATCATAAATCTGGCTGGGGCCTCAGCGCCACCCCTGTCCCCCCCGCCCACCCCACCATCCCTGCTGTAGCTACACGCCTCCCCACCATCCCAGACCCTAGTCCCTTGGCCTGGGAGCAGTCTGAAAGGAGAGGGCTCTTCACTTGACACACCATGGCGTGGGCAGGCGTGGGACTTGGAGTTCAATAAGTTCTGAGTTCAAATCCCACCTCAAATACTTTCTTCCTATTTAACTCTGAGCAAGTCACTTAACCTCAGTTTTCTCATCTGTGAAACAGGGAGTTAGACTTCCCAGCCTCTGAGATCCCTTCTAGCTCCCATCTATGATCCTTGGAGTCCTCACATCCAATCACAGAATGGAGAGCTCCAAGGAACCTTAGATGGCATCTGGTACACAACTGGTTCATATTATAGATGAGAGAACTGGAGGCTTAGAAGACATAAAGGACTTGCCCAAGGTCACACGGTTAGGCTATCTTCCACCTCCAAATTCAGCCCACAAAGCTATTTAGGCAATTACTAACTCCACGGCTGGACCTCACTCTCCCCATCCCAGTGCCTGGGAGCTGAGGGCTAGAAAGGGGAGGTCCCTGGCCTCCTGGACCCCACAGGGACCCATGAGAGGGACGGAGGGGTCCCTGAATAATCAGACTGAACCATTTGAGGCTCTCCAGTCTGGACAGGAGAGAAACCTAAGAAATCCCTCAGGGATCTGAGAGGAGAACATTGATGGAGAATCATAGAACTGCCAACCTCGAGAGCTGGAAGGACCTTAGAGAGCTCAGTTTAACCACCTCGATTTACAGAGAAGGAGACTGAGGCCCAGAGAGGGGAAGGGGCTACTCCACATAGAGTCAGCAGAAGGGTCACGACCAGAGCTGCTGCAACCGTCTTTCCTTCCTTCAAAGCCCTAAATATCAGAGGCGGGGGGGGGGGGGCCCTTCTGGGACAGCCAGGCTTCAGACTCACGGCCGATATATTCCCCTTCAGGGAGCCAGCGAGACAGCTATGTGCCATGGTGGAGAGAGTAAGTCTTCCTGAGTTCAAAGCCAGCTTCAGATGCTTGCTTGCTTGCCGTGGGACCCTAGGCAAGTCTCCTAGTCTTTGTCTACTTGTTTTCCTCATCTATAAAATGGGAATAATAATAGCACCTGCCTCCCAGACTTGGGAGGAGAAAATGTATGTGTATATAGTTCCATGCATGCACAGCCCAAAAGTTCTATATAAATGCTAGTTATAATAATATGGTCATATAATTGTTATAAGACAAATAAAGTCTAATGAGAATAACTATAAATGATCATATTTATAATAATATAATATGTAGTAATATAATAATATAATATGTAATAATATATGTAGTAATATAATATGTAGTAATATAATAAAATACAACATAATAAAAATAAATGTATAAAGTCTATTGTTATATTGTAAATATAAAATTTGTAATTATATGTTACAAATATACTGGATAATTTAAAATTTACAAAGTATAATTATTTATATGTTGTAAACTAAATAATTTATAATTATTTAATATACTAGATTGCTTATAATCATTTAACATGAAGCTTATAACACATTATAATCACATTATGCAATAAATATAAATATAATATTTTAAAGAACTCCCTCAGTTGGATGAGGAGATCAAGGCAGATGGGGTTAAGTGACTTGCCTAGAGTCTCATAGCTAGTAAATGTCTGAGGTCAGACTTGAATCCAGGCCCCTCCAGGCCTGGAGGTTTTGTTAGGGATTCTTCCCAGCTATGTCTATTGACAAATCTGATGAGCATGCATGCTATCCATGTCTTTACTGATATCTAAAAAATCCTCACCTTCTATCTTAGAATTGATGCGAAGTATCAGTTCCACGTGCATAAATACAAATTTTGTACCGTTGAACTACATCTCCCAGCATCCCTTTCACCTTTTGTTCCCAAGTTGCACGCTTACGTTGTTTGTATATAGTTGTGGGTAACCCTGCCTTCGCTCTTTTTTCCCACTTGTGCAAGGCTGGGAAAGCTGGTTTTCTTTACTGAGGCTTTTTCTTCCCTTACTTCAAGTTATTATAAATATTAATTATTAATAGTTACAGTATTATATATGTCATATATTATATATAATATAGTATTTATAATATAAAATAAAAAATTAATTATTAATTATTATGGATAAGGAGATCAAGGCAGATGGGGTTAAGTGACTTGCCTAGAGTCTCATAGCTAGTAAATGTCTGAGGTAAGACTTGAATCCATTATTAATATTATTAATATTAATTATTAATAGTTATAGTATTATATAAAATATAGTATTTATAATATAAAATAAAAAATTAAATATAATACTTGGGGTATTCGATATTATTATTATTTTTTTTTTACACTTGTATTTTGGTGTATTGTCTCATAGGTGGAAGATTGGTAAGGGTGGGCAATGGGGGTCAAGTGACCTGCCCAGGGTCACACAGCTGGGAAGTGGCTGAGGCCGGGTTTGAACCTAGGACCTCCTGTCTCTAGGCCTGACTCTCACTCCACTGAGCTACCCAGCTGCCCC